>NC_088925.1:46855000-46950000 GCF_038396675.1 Hydra vulgaris
AAATTATACGTATGTATATATGTATATGTATTTGTATATGTAAATATATAATTGTAGCATTAAAGACAGAGCAAAGCGATTTACAAATTGCACAATTTCTTAAAGTCACCCAATCTTTTGTTCTTAAAGTTCGCAAGGAGTTAGAAGAAAATGATTGTAATCAAGCTGCTAAACGTAAAAAGCATGAGCAACGGTCAGACACGATTAGAACACCTGAATTTATTTATTAAGTTCAGAATATTGTGACGAGAGCCCCCAAAAGTCAATGAGGTCCATCGCAAAAGACCTGGGTGTTTCAGAAGCCACAATTCGAAGGACTGTTCATGAAAATCTTCGCTACAAGTCTTATGTGATGAGGAGAGATCAGTTTATGTCCGAGACCACCAAAGCAAATCGTTTCATAAGGTCCAAGAGGCTGTTAAACAAACTGAAATATCCTGCTGAGCAAGACATGCTTTGGTTTTTTTCAGATGAGAAAAAATTTGATCAAGATCAAAAAGTAAACAAAAGAAATGACAAATGGCTGTGCGATGACCCTTGAAAAGTTCCAACAGTCATGCATACAAAATTTTCTACAACTGTTATGGTTTTGGGGGTTGTTAGCAACAAAGGACATGTGATGCCACCACACTTCTTTCTGCAAGGACTAAGAGTCACTTCTGCTGTTTACAATGAAGTCTTCGGCACTGTTGTTAAGCCTCGGATCGATAGAGTAAGAAATGGAAGGCCCTACATATTTCAACAAGACTCTGCACCAGCACATAAAGCTCAAAACACTCAGGAATGGTTGGCGGACCATTTTTATGATCAGATCACTCCAAACTTGTGGCTTCCAAACTCTCCAGACCTGAATCCATTGGATTATTATGTGTGGGGCGTTGTTGAGAGAGATGTTAATAAACATCCCCAAACACCAAAGATTCTTTGAAAGAATCCATTGTCTGAGTAATGGACAACATAGATGAGGGCCATCTCAAGCATGCTTGCAGTCGGTTTAAGTTTCGAATCGAAGCTGTTATTGAAGCAGAGGGGGATTTCATTGAATGAAATTATTAAACAATAGTTTATCTTATATTTATTTATATAATTGATTTTGATTTAAAATATTTTCTGTTTGACTTTTTATCATTTATAAAAAATTAAAAACATGTTCTCAAATAGCTGATGCACCCTGTATGTATATATATATATATATATATATATATATATATATATATATATATATACATATATATATATATATATATATATATATATATATATATATATATATATACATACATACATACATACATATAGTAAACGATCCGGGCTATGGCCGGGGCTAGGTTTGATAACACATAGCCACGACCGGGGCCAGGTTTATGACCAGGGCTGCATAAATATTGATAGATTCTATAAAAATGTTATTTTTAATTAAAATTTATGATATGAGTTATAATAAAAAACAATACTTTTATAGAATCTATTAATATTAATGCAGCCCTGGTCATTAACCCGGCCGGGGCTGCATTAAAATTGATAGATCCTATAAAAGTATTGTTTTTAATTATAACTCATATCATAAATTTTGATTAAAAATAACATTTTTATAGGATCTATCAATATTTATGCAGCCCTGGTCATAAACCTGGCCCTGGTTGCGGCTATGTGTTATCAAATTTAGTCCCGGCCATAGCCCCGGTCCTTTACTACATACATACATATATATATATATCAACTATGATTGCCTTTCATAAGATTCCCCAACTTTGATATTTATAATAAATTTATTATTTTCATGATTAAACCACTCCATGAGTTCTCTGAATGTGTTCAAATCACATTTTTCTCCTTTTAGTATGAATTGAAGGAAGTATAGATTATATTTGTATTTTGTTTACATACTTTTTAAAATATTTGAAAATGATATTCGATTTGTTCCTTCATTGCATGATTTATTGGATTTATTAATGAATTCTTATCAAGTAATATTACTTTTTAAATTTCATAATTTTGTGAAATAAATTGAGATTTTTTAACAAAAACAGTGTTTCAAAAAAAAACTTTTACGAGCTTTCCTCCTCTTACTGCAGTCATTTATACTTTAAAAATTTAAGGACAAAGCTGTTGCTTTAGGAATACTGCTACTTGTATAAGGAATTAGTATTAGTGATATGAGTAGCAGTATTTCATGAAGCATTTCACGTGAATGTGTTAAGAATACGAGACCCAAGTTGAAAAAAATTTTCAAAGTAAAAATAAAACGATTTTAATAAATGCTCACCAAAAACATTGATTGAATTCTCGGTATATTCATTTATATCCCATGTTTTAACTAGAGTATTAAGCTTTTGTACTCTTGGCTTTGCATGGTTTAGAATTAAAAAAAAATTAACTTTAGTGAATTATAAGTGGAGCTTGGAGGAGTATGGTTGAGCTTCTTTGCATTGTCACAATTGTAATTTTGAAAAACATTTTAATAAAAACGTAAACCAAAGTGATTCCCAAAATCAAATAACGTAAAAATGTTTTCAGATATGGAGTAACAATAGCAGCCCTCATAAACTACCCAGATTAAAATACCACCATGAAAAATGTTATATCTTTTTTTCATCTCAAAATTGGACAAACTAGAAATATCGGCTAGAAAGAGATTTATGGCAAAGGGAATATTTCAGAAAAAATGTTACTTTTGCCAAAAGTCTGGCACTAAATACAGGCCAAGGCTATCTTAGTTTACACTGTTCATCATCAGGTTACACCTTTGCTTTAAATTCAAATAACACCTGATAATCAGGCATCCATAAAAAAAAAACTTTTCTTAACATTCTGGATTTGATGCATAAAATTCAAGCATTTTAAGCTCTTATTTATTATTGTTTATATTATAAACCTTTTTAGTTTTTATATTTAATGTTTGTTTATTTTATATACATGATTGATTTTTCAATCTCTTTGTTATCAATAGAACTCAACTTAAGCCCAAGACTCATCTTTGGGTAGTGCAGGTCAAAATGGAGTTGTTTTTATACTATTGGAAATTTCTCTCTTTAAACTTGAAATCATGAACCTTGTTAAACAGGTTGAGAACGGTAATTTAAGAAATGTAGGATGGATTTCAAACTCAAACCTTATTACACAGCAGTCAATCTGTGAAAGACATAGATACGCGAATGAATTTTGAGATGAAACCAGTTAAAATAATATTGAAATGGAACCAGTTAAAATACTTAAAATTTTAAAACTGTTTTAGATTCAAGTTTTTTAAATATAAATAGAAAATCTGGTGCAGTGTTTAGAGTTCTGGCTCAGAACCAAATGGTTCAAGATTTGATATTGTCTTTAGTCCAATAAAATGACATGGGTAAGGAAGGAGGCCTAAACTTCTAAGTTAAATCCTATTCCGCGGGTGCTCTGCGATAAAACCATAAGGACTTCTGGGAGTACCTTATTAACTACAAAAATTAAAAAGTTTATAACCTGAAAGATTTTCCCTAACTTTTACTGTAAAAAATACCTCATTCTGAGAAAGCATCGCCTTTTTTTTTTGATGCCTGTTCTATAAAAATTTGCTTTTTTTATAAAAAATACATTCTTTTCTTAAGTAAGCACCTTTTTTTGATGGCAATTAGTTCTTTTTTGATGGTTTTAGTTACAATGTAACTTTTTTTATGTTAATTAATATAAAATATAAATAGAAACCAAAGTAAAAAATTAAAAAACTAAATTTTATAAAAAATATTGAAAATCGTAAATTTTAGAAATAAATATAAAATAACTTTTCACAAAATAAAACAAATAGAAATATTCACAAAATTTATTTGCAAAATCTTAAAAGTAATTATTTATACAAACTAAATGTACTATGCATGTTTATCTACGTGTATAAATGTGTGTATATAAAATATAATTGAAAAAACATAAAATATGATATATGGGCCAAAGATATGCTGTATTATGGGCCAAAAATAATATGATGCAAAAAAGGCATTTTTTTTTTGGATTAAATAATATAACAAATTAAGCTTAACATTGTATTTATATTTCCTTCAACTAGGTAATACATAGAAAAAACAACTAATTTGCATAATAGGAATGCTCTCCACAGTTTTTTAGTATTAAGGGCAAAAAAAATGACCTTTGCACCTATTAAAGGGACTCAATAAGCAATTCAATCATAAAACTTTTTTTTAATATATCAAGGTTGGAAACCTTATGGGAAACAATGATAGAGCATTTCCTAAATATCACACACAAAAACTCGTATATGTTTTATCTATTATTTTTAAAAATAATAAAATTGGCAATCACCATATTACTCTCATTTAATTCTAACCTATTTTAAAATACAAAGAATGGTATTCATTAGTAATGTTAAATTTTAGTTAGGAGAGAGTTGGGCACCATGAAACATTGTAATTGTGGAGGCATCTTTAGAGTTGTGACAACCACTTTCATATAGTGAAACAGTTACTAATAGAGCTATGTTTTGAAACAGATTTCTAATTTTACTTTAACTAGTCTCACAAGTTCAACCTGTTATATTTTTGTAATTTAGAAATTTTATGTTGTTGGTATAAATTTATACAACAAATTAAACCAATTGCTTAAAAAAAAACGTATTGAAAAAATTGTTATGGAGCAAACAGCAAAAGTGTGTCATGGTACCCCACTCTTCCCTACTAGATAAATAAACTTTAATTCCTCAAAAATTATAAGTTTCTGCAGTATACTTTTTAAAATAGTATTTTAAATATTAGTGAAAATTTCTAAAAAGTTACCGGATCGCCATATGTACCATTGAGTCACAGCAATTGCTTAAATGCAGTCCATGTATGATAATGCATGGAAGTTGCAAATTTATCAAATTCATGTAGTTATTTTTAAGAAAAATAGGTTGCTTGTGAGTATTTCAAGTGAAATATATTTATTATACATATATATATATATATATATATATATATATATATATTTATATATATATATATATATGTATATATATATCTATATATATCTATATATATCTATATATATATATATATATATATATATATATATATATATATATATATATATATATATATATATATATATATATATATATATATATATAATACATATATATATATATATATATATATATATATATATATA
This sequence comes from Hydra vulgaris, assembly GCF_038396675.1. NCBI lineage: Eukaryota > Metazoa > Cnidaria > Hydrozoa > Anthoathecata > Hydridae > Hydra > Hydra vulgaris. The sequence continues at coordinate 46,860,137 of NC_088925.1, forward strand.
TATATATATATATATATATTTATATATATATATATATATATATATATATATATATGTATATATATATCTATATATATCTATATATATATATATATATATATATATATATATATATATATATATATATATATATATATATATATATATATAGTATATATATATATATATATCTATATATATCTATATATATATATGTACATATATATGTTTAAATATACATATATATATATACATATATATATATATATACATATATATATATATATACATATATATATATATATACATGTATATATATATATATATATATATATATATATATATATATATATATATATATATATATATATATATATATATATATATATATATATATATATATACACACATATATATATATACACATACATGCAGTGGAGTGCAAAAGTTTAGCAATTTTATTGTATTTTATATTAAATAAAATGAGTAATAGTCAACTATTCCATATGTAACTTTATTTAACTTTATTTAACCATATGTAACTTTATTTAACATATGTAACTTTATTTAACCATATGTAACTTTATTTAACTTTATTTAACCATATGTAACTTTATTTAGCTTTATTTAACCATATGTAACTTTATTTTATGGTTGATTAACTATATACACTTGAAACACAAGAAATATGTATCAATAAAGATGACAACTGTGAATATTTTAATAGGTAACCATTTAATTTGAAGAATTTAGAGACCCTCTTTGGCACTGAATTGCACAAATTTTGTTACAATTTTGGAGTTATCTCTTGCAACCAGACATGTTTTATTGCATCTTTAAGTGCAACAATTGTTGTTGCTCTTGCAAGGGCAACTCTGGTTTTCACTACATGCCAAAGATTTACACTAGGAGTTAAAACTGTGGAATTCGGATGACATACAAATGTTTCAATATTAATGCTCAGCAACCGAACCATAACACGTTTGGCAGAATGGCAGGGTGTACTCCGATTTTTAAAAGGTTTGACAGCTGGTAAATCAAGATTTTTATTCAATGTATGACTTGAAGACCTGGAAAAATTGTGCAGTTTAGGAACACTTTGTCGCAATGCCTGTGATGACTTAAATGGGTTCGGTTTTATTGCTCTTCCCATTCTCTTTTGTGTATGGTGGAGTGCACGTTTAGCAGTTTTCTCGACTTTGGTTCCAGCTTAATGTTACTAATTGATTTTTTCTTTTTCGAAAAAAGTCAAGATATAGTTAATTGGAGTACTTCCAACAGGGACGCAATATATTTATTAGATAGGTGAATCTGCTTTAGCTCAATGATTAACCTTCACTTACCTGAGGATTACTGTTTTTATCAGTTCTTTTAAATCATATCAAATAATAAAATCATATAAAATTGTTATTTTAGCATTGGTTATTTTATAATGGTTTTCAACATTTATATCAACATTGTTATATAGGTTATTTTATCAAATTTATCACAACTTACAAGTAATACAAAAAATAAAATAAATATTTGAAGTTTAACTTTAATTTTTAAATATTAGCGGTATTTTATTAAAATTGCCTAACTTTTGCACACTACTGTATACTTCAGAAATTAAAATTAAAAAAATTTGAATCTTAAAACATTATGTTAATATTGAAATATGTTCGGTATATAAATTGTAAATAAACCATTATGCTGTGATTATATTGCGATTAAGTCTAACATTAGAGCATAAAAAGCCCAAGGCAGCAAGTAATGATCAGGGCCCAAATTGAACAACTAGTGGAACAACAATTAGAATAATTAAACCCCACTAGTGGATTATTCAAAAATACACCGAAATAATCAAAACAGAAAGTTGTATTTATATTATTAAAGAATAATCGAAAAATGAAATTGTTCTTAATTAAATAAATTTTGAAATTAAACCAATTGTTCTCACAAATAAATTTTGCTTTGGTAAAATTAGCAAGAAGTTTGTTTTATTCTATTAATAGTTAACTCTTAATTGATTTCAAATGATAAATATAATTGTAACTGCTAATGACTCATCAATGATTGCATGTAGATTTTGAAAAGTTGAAAAAATTCTTTCTCCTGAAGCCACTGTGACAGGAACAGTCAGAAGGAACCATAATTGTTTATATAGAAACTTTTTATCAGGATTGTTGTATATAGATGCAGAAATTATCAACACAATGATTTCAATTTGTCAAGTTGTATAATCACAGAGCCTAGTTACACTATTAGTTTTTAAAGATCTTAAAAATTTAAATAAATAGCAAAACAACACACAAAACTTCAGTAATATTATTAGAAATACTAGGCCTACAATATTTTGAAAAAAAATAATGCTTTATTTTTGGATCAGTATTGAACTAAAAATATAATGTTTGTTGGTAACTTTTGTTCCTTGGTTATGTAACTCTAATGCTAGACCTTAAAATTATGCTTTCCTGTTTAATACCTGTTTAATACCTGTTTAGTACCTGCTTACCTTTTTATTTGTGTAACTAAGTTTAGTAATAAATTATAATTAATAATAAATCGTAATATAAACACACCTCAGCAAAAATATTCATTGGCAATAAAAATGTTATGCATATATATTTGATCGACAGGAGCAATGAAATTAACAACCTCAAATTTGTTCTTAGCTAGAAGTAAGAAAAATATGTTAACAATTAGTTAAAATTAGTTAAAAAAACAATTAGTTATAAGAAAGATAAAAAGTTAGTTTAAAACCCACAGATAATATTCAAACAAATTTAATATATGCAAAATTTGTATATTTTATATTTGAAAAATTTTTAAATAAAAAATATTTTTAGGGGTGTCACAAGACCCTTAAACATCAAACAGGTTTCTAATATTATCAAAAAAAAAGTTTTTCAAAAGTATGTTATGCTGGGTCTCAAATGAAGCGTAATTATATAAAAATTTCAAAAATATAAAGTTTTATAAAAATTTTATAAAAAAACATTGATAAAAACAATTATAAAATCTTATAAAAAAACATTGATAAAAACAATTATAATTGAAAAATTTTGTTAAATATCCAATTTTTCGTTTTTAGTTAAAAAATGTCATTTTCTGTTCATTAAAATCTAAAATAATAATTTATTATAAAATGATTCATATTTTTGAACTTTTTTTGATAATATTAGGGACCTGTTTGATGTTTAAGAATCTTGTGGCACCTCTAAAAATATTTTTTATTCAAAAAGTTTTCAAACCCAGTATTATTTTATTATATAAAACACATTTAGGGGGTGTCAGCAGACATTTTCAAAAAAAGTTGTTTTTAGCACCGCCCTGTTATACATAGAAAATTTACTATAAACTAGTTTGATTATTATATACATAGAAAATTTACTAGAAACTAGTTTGATTATTATATACATAGAAAATTTACTAGAAACTAATATTATGATCTTTATTGTAATGTTAATTGTAATATTATGATCTTTATTGTAATATTTATTGTAATATTTGTTGTAATATTTATTGTAATATTTATTGTAATATTTATTGTAATATTTATTGTAATATTTATTGTAATATTTATTGTAATATTATGATATTTATTGTAAAGAAAAAGGAACTTACGATTATTTTTACTTGATAAATTATTAAGCATTGTGTTATTTGGAATAACATTTTCTTCAATAGTATTGAATGATGCATTATTTGTATTTTTATTGTTTGTTTCTTCATTATATGGCAAAACATTTATTATATTTAATGGCTTTGAGTTCACTGAACTATTAACTTGTATTGGTGAAGAAACTTTAGATTCAACATCAGTTTCATTAGTTTCATTAGATTCAACATTTTTTTCATCTGTTACATATAAATTTGTATCAACTGTTGGGTTAGTTTGTATAAATGATAGATTTTGATGTGTCAATTCATTGCTTTGGCTATCTATTTTGTTAGACTTGGCAGCTGATTCATTAATGGCTTTAAACCATCTATGTCGTTGCTCATTAGACTGGACCTAAACATAAAAACAATTTTATAATAAAATAATAATAATTTAGTTGTGGAGGAAAAACTAATGGTTAGGTGGAGAATTATATACAATTTACACAATGTTGTACATGATATTTTTTTTATTGTTGCAATGTATCAGATTCCTGAATATACTTCATATAGTAATTTATTATACCATAACAAAAAATAATTAAAAAAAAAATATTTGGGCTGAAAATTTTTATCGTTTTGTGATAACTTAGTTTATGGTATATATATATATATATATATATATATATATATATATATATATATATATATATATATATATATATATATATATGTACACAAGCCTTCCCAGGATAAGTGTGTGGTTTTTCATCTTGTATGCCCATGCGCAAGTATTTTATTTTTGACAACTTGGTCACAGCCATTAACAAGTTTTTTTATATTAGGCGTTGTAGAAAAAAGTTTCAAAAATAAAGGCGAAACTAACTAAATAGGAAATTAAAATAATATTTATTCTATTTAAATAAATAGAAAAAAATTAAAAATTTAATAATTTGTGTACTGTTTTTTTTCTTGTTTGTTTAGAGTGGTTGCTATTGGATAAGACAAAGCAAAAAAAAAAAAAAAAAAAAAATAGTTTTAAGTCAACATTAAAAATTATGTTTAAAGAGTAGAGCAAAAACATAAATTGCTATCTGTTTGTAAAATATGTTTGAATAATTTTAATGTAAAAAGTAAAAATTGTCCTTATATGAAAACAACTTATGTAATGCATGCATATACTTTTATGTATAACTTTTTTTATTATATTTATTTGTGTCTCAAGTATATGCACGATAAGCTTATTTGGATAAGGCATTTACATCATACACGGAATGTCTGTGGTTCAAATCCCACCTCTTCACACATATAGCAACATGTCTTTCACACATATAGCAACATGTCTAGGCATAGATTTAACTAGTTGGATGTATAATTCACCGGGAAATTCTTTCCAAAGCTTTTCTAATGCCCGCTGCAATTGCACAACACTGGCTATGCTCTCTTTGAACAATCTCTTGTCTATCCAAGCTTAAATGTTCTCAATGGGATTGAGATCTGGAGAACGAGCTGGCCAAGGCACGACAGCAATGTTTTTCCAATCAAGCCACTCTTTAACCAAGATTGCAGTGTGAGCCTAGAGCCATCGTGCTGAAAAATCCATTGTTGTCGTCTTATGGCTATCGGCAAAAGTTTACTTTCGAGAGTCTCTTTGTAGTTGTACTGGTTAATTCTGCCATTATAAATTTTGTACGATCCTGTTCCTTTATGGGAGAAGCATCCCCATATTCCAACTGATCCACCTCTGCCAAGGATACACTTGGTACACAAAAACACTCTTTGAACTTTTCACCAGCTAGACTATTGATGATTAATCTTGACTTGCAATTTACCACCTCAAAATTGGATTTGTCGCTAGAAATAACTTTGGCCCAGTCCTCTACAGACCAGTGAAGTCTTTCTCTACACCACTTTAATCTTTTTAGGCAATCTGAGACACACAAAAGTAGTTTTCGAGCAGCAACATAGCAATCTAAGTCTTTCTAATTTAGGCATCTTGGTACAGTCCATCTACTAACACTAACGTTACCAGGCGTATTTGTGAACCCTTCAGCAAGTTCGCAGTAAGAAACTTTAGGATTTTTGAGATATTTAATCGTATTAATTTGTTGGTACGCTCACAAAGTACGCTCGTAGTTGGTACACTCGGATGGGGGAGACAAGGTCTGCAAATGACGTTTATGAGATAGGGGCAAGAGGTCAATTATAAAAGTAAGGAGACACTAAACTAAAAGAAATTTTATTTTTTTAATTTAGTGTCTCATTACTTTTATAATTAGGCAGTTGAAAATTGCCTTATGCGTATTGTATAAACTCAAGTAAATGAGTTTGTGTTTTGTAAGTTAGCTTTTTATATGCTATTATATACATATATATATATATATATATATATATATATATATATATATATATATATATATATATATATATATATATATATATATATATATATATATTTACTGTATTTGAAAATTGTATAATTTAACAATTGTATAATTTAACAATTGTGCATAGAAATTCAAAGTAGGCCTCAATTTAATAAATCTACTGTTGTTTTATGTATTTTGTTAAAAAGTAAAAAAACCTGTTTTACTTTTCTTTAAATTTAGTGAATGATCATTGGCAATTGATATTATTAGAGGAGATCAAACAAGGCAACAATTATTAGGTCAATAGCAGCGTGTCATTATAGAAACAAGTTTTGATGTTTTTGGGCTGCCTGTTTCATCAATGGAACAGTTAAAAAAAAATTAAAACAGATTGTCTTGACAATGAAATGCAAAGAAAGATTGTAAGATAATGTATTTGCTGTAATATTTTGGTTCACTAAATATTTTGGTTTAAATTACTTTAAATTTAATACATAGTAAATAATATTTTTTTGTTAAAGATTTTACATTTATATTTAAAGAGCTTTTATTTTTAATTTTCTTAGACTATTTTTTTGGGTCAGTGTGGTGGAACAAATGTTTCTGAATCAACAAAAAATATAATGAAGAGGTTGATGACAAACAACATTGCAGTTGCTTGTAATTGGAAAGAAAAAGCACTTTTTAGTACACTTTTTTTGTGTTAAACTAAGGGTTGGAAACTTTAGGCTTGTGAGCTGCATGCTGTATTTTAATCTAAACTATGGATAAAAAAGGCTCTTTAACCTGTCCAAGTTTAATTTTTAAATGTTATTGAATATCATAAAATAATTGTGGTAAGGTTTTTTTTTTTTTTAATTATTTAAAGAAAAATGGCTCTCTACTTAAAATAGGTTACCATCCCCTGTGTTAAATGATCATTATTTAATCTTACTGTAGATTTACTCTTACTAAAATTTTAATTCTTTTTTAGATTACGAGATTAGGAGATGTTTGAAAAACTAAGCTAAATGAATATGAAATGAAAGTAAACCAGTTTATCACCACCTAACAAATATTTGATTTTATATAGATGCTGTTCGACATAATCTGTCAACATGCTGTGGTATGGATGCTGACATTGCGTGTGCCATTAAAGCATGGCTTTGCTTTGCAAAAGATCATGATCAAGGGAAGAGAAGAGAGGTTGCGTTGTAAAATGTAAAATGTATTATAATTCCAAAAATAAATAACGTTTTACTAGAAACCCAAATATTCATTAGAATTTCATTAACTTAAAATATTCAGTACCATATAAAAAATATGTAACATTCGCCATTGCACCACTTAACTGCCAACTATTATGACAACAACCAGCAACTCATATGCCAGCATGACTCCAAGCATAGCACTTCGTTGGGCTTATGTAATTCTTACAATTCAATACCAAAAATGTGCCAACATAGCGCCAACCTGTAAAACCTGTTATGATACCAACATTGGTTTGATGAGTATTAAATCATCCCAGTCAACACACTATATTAAGCCAACATTAAAAAAACATTGGCTGTCTTATGCTAACATTATTCCAACATTGACCCTACATAGTATTCTTGCTGAGACATGCAACGCAACCATTTTTTTACAAACTAGTTAAAATGACAATTGCATTGTTTGCTTAATGAGGAGCCATTTTAGCGCCTACAACATTTTACCAACATTGCACCAATGTAGACCAACTATGTAAAATATCATTAAAATGCATTTCTAACTGTACCAGCTAAAGCAATTTGTTGGAAAAATGTCTACCGAATGTTTAAAGCGTTGTTTTGATGTTGGGCCAGCATGTTTTCAACAGAGTGCTAGCTTGGTAGCACTTGGTTCGACTAATGTTGCGCCTACAACATAACAGTAAGAAGTGGGCCAATATATTGCCAAAAACATTGAGTATAAGCAATACCAACTTAACCTCAATTAACACCTGATCATATGCCAACACAACACCAACCTTAACATTTTGTTAGGCCATCATCACCTTTACAACTTTACACCAACTGTGCACTAATGTAAGGTCAACATAGTATAAAACAATTTATGCCTATGTGACACAAACTGTAGCAGTTTGTTCAGCCAACATTGAGCCAACAATTTAAAACCAAGAGTAGGCCAATGCTTTGAACACTTTTAAAGTAAAAATAAAGACTTAGTTAAGAAAATAATTGGGAAGGTAGGGGAAATTTTGGCAAATTTTAACTCATAACAATTCTGTTATTAAAAAAAAATTTAAAATACTTACTTTAAAAAGAAAAGTTTCCTTTGAAGTGTTCAAATAAAATAAAAAACCATGTTTTTTCATTTTCCCGGCGACACATTTTGTCATTAATCCAAGGTTGATACAACCAATAAACTAAATATTAATAATTACAAGTCAAAGGAATGCAATGCAGCCTTTCAATTTTACACAACTTATAAAAATAAAAACATAAATTAATGTTTAAATGCATAACAATTATTTATATTATAACTTATAATAACACAAAAGCAGATAAGATGTATCTTGTCAATTAAACAAAAATTCATGAATTCATGGGATTTAAATAATGGGAAAATGTTTAATGTAGATTTTAAAAAATGTCAGCATTGATAAAATTCTTTCACCAAAAGCCATAGTGATAGAAACAGTGAGAATATTTATAAATGTTCAAAATAAATATTTTTTATTAGGATTATCAATATTCTTGTTTTCCTTCATTCGAAACAATTTTTTAAATTGCTTCAACTTCTACAAACAATACATGTAATAAATTATATTTGAAAAAACTTTACATTAATTTTTAAAAGTTATCATAAGCAATTTTTATATTATTAAAATAAACCTTAAGGCGTTAGTTATATTATTGAGTAAAAAAAAAAAAAGGGCATTATTGTTCAGCAAAGAAAGAAAGACCAGAAAAACGAAATCATCTCATAATCATTATGCCCTTTAAATATATAAAATCAATTAAATAAAGATTCTCTTTTTGTTGAATTATTAATAATATATGGTACACATTTTGTGGAATGTTACAATTCGAATACCCAATTTAAATTTCTAAATTGGTAATTCAAATTATTAATTGGTTTAAAAAATTAAATAAATTAAAATATTCAATTATTAATTAATTGGTTTATAAAATAATAATTTAAAGAAGTCTATTTTTTATATTATTTATTTTTTTGACTTTTAAATTTATTTCATTTTTACTTACTTATTTCACATATTTACATAGAACTTATTATGCACCTAAAATTATCTTTTTATAAATTTAACTTTCAAATTTATTTCTAACTTAATAAATGATAAATCAGTAGATAGTATTTAAAAAACATATTTTAAACTTTTCTGAATACTTAGGTATGTGACATAAAATATTAAATATTTTAAAATAATTTCTTAAAAAAAAAATTTACAAAATTTTAATGGTGGAAAAATTATCAAAATTAAACAATTCTACTCACAGTTCTGAGGTTTTTAGTAACAAGATTTTAGTATGGATATGTTGAAGAAACTGTAGTCTAAATTTAGTTTGCTTTTTTTACTTAAATTGTTATAACTGTCTATTCCTATCTAAATACTATTAAATTAGTATTAAAAGTAGGCAAAGTGGGCTGGAGGGAGCATTGAACCACAATCATCTTACCACCTAAAAATGCATATTTTCTATAAGACTTTTTTAAATTAAATTTGTAGTTTTTTTTTATACTAAAAGTTGTTGCTATTTTATTCCAAAACACCAGCAAATATCAAAGATGTTTCTTAGAGTTTGTGGATGTATGTGGTGGTGATGGTTTAACCCACCCTGGAATCAAAACTATTTAAAACCTTTGTTAAAAAAATGAAAATAGTATGAAAAATAAAAAATTATATTTTACTTTATTTTATTTCAACATATATTAGAGTGAGGAGTGAGGAATTATATTTTACTTTATTTTATTTCAACATATATTACAAAGGAGAACACAGTAAAAATTTTTATTTTTAATGCTTCGGCACTGTATTCTCTAATATAAAAGCCGGACATCTGGTAAACCTATGCATATATCACATTGAGGGTGTATATGTCAATGTATAAACCTAATAAGCTACTAAAACAAAACTTGAATATTATTCTGGAATCCTCTGGTTCCCTGGCATAACTAGGGGACCATAGTGGGAGCTGGACCACCATAAATGCATGTTTCTTTACCCTAATATCAAAAATGTTTCAATTGTATAAATATTACTTTGCATGATCTGGGCTCTAAATAATGCATATAGTTAATAAAACTAATATCCTCAACTAAAGTAAATGGATGATTGTCTTAAGGCCATCATCCCAATTTTACAATTAATACTTTGAGACTTTGAGTAATTAATGCTCCATATCATTTGTGACTTAAAAGATCATCTATTTATCATTTTTACATCTACATGTTTACGTGAACAATGTTTGACAGAATATTATTTTGAAACAAATGTTCCTAGAAAAATCAGTTTGACAGTACATAGAAGGAAAATCGATAAAAAAATAATCTTTAGTAAATTTTTGTATATTTTTAGATTGTCAAAAGCTGTCAAAGTGAGTTTTTAACTCACTCGCTGTTAACACAGCTACAGTTTTAAATACTACTACTACCACTACTTTTAAAATAAGAAAAATTAGTATAAAAATATATATTAATAGAAGACAAGACAAATCTTTTAATAGAAGACAAATCTTTTATACATTGTCTTAAGTTAAGGAGAACAAAATAATAAATACTGAAAAATATATATTCCAATAAAAATTGCAATTAATTTGCGATTTAAAAAAATTATGATTAATTACTTAAAACATTTTTCAAATTAATGAATTATTAAAATCATATTTAGCGGGATGACTGAGTAAGCGCAGATTTCATGTGTGAATGAAGTAAGTGCAAACTGGCATAAATGCGAACTTGCTCAAGTGCAAACTGGCATTAGTGCGTAGCAGTTGCAAAAACTGGCACAAGTGCATACTGGCATAAGTGATCCAAAAGAATTTACAAACAATGGTAAAAGTGCAAATTGGCATAAGTGTGAACTGGCACAACTGCAAAGCATTTGCAAAAACTGGCATAAGTGCGTCAAAGAATTTCCAAATGTTGGCATAACTGCGAATTAGCACAAGTACTGACATAAATGCAAAGCAATTGCAAAAACTGACATAAGTGCAAATCGACATATATGTGAATTAGCATAAGTGCAAAATGCTAATTTGCGCTTAAATTATTATTTGCAATTTTATTCAATGTATTTATGTCAATTTGTACTTATGCCAGTAACTGCTTCGCACTTCAGGGTGTACTCTCATGGTTGTCCAGTGTCACGGGACGATTGGTTTTCTCCAAGGGCGACTGAAAAAATGCCTGTCAATAGCCCGGCAGGACGACTAGACAGTTTGTTACTTACAAATGTGTGTTTATTAATAAAACTATATTTTAATCTATATAGATTTTATTCCTTGCGATTATTTAAAAAACTTTAAAAAGCATTTAAATTAGTATACACTTCGCTTAACAATGAGTACACTACAGTGCGTTATATAATTTTACCGAACTTAATTAAAAGAAGCGGACAAGCAAATAGCTCGAAGTGCGACTGTACTGTTTTTTTAAACATTGTTGTTGCATTTTGAAGCACTTTTCTTCCCTATGTATAATGAGTTTTGAAAATATATTCTCTTTCATTACCAAATGCTATTCTATCATTTTTTAAACCTTATAGTCACATTTTAAATCATGTGAATGTGCAGTTGAATCATTAATAACACTGAGTCTCTTTTAATTTTCATTAGTAAAATAAATTTTTTTTCAACTTTGTAAAACAAAATTAACAAAATAAAAAACATTAATAAGATGCACATGAAAAATCATTATTAGAACGCAATTAATGATGCAAGTGGAAATTCTTTTTTTCTAAAAGAAAAAAGTCTTTGTATAATGAAAAGTGTTGAAAACATTAACAACATACAACTAAATTAAATTTGATTGAAGATCGAGAGAAAACAATATAACATTTTTTTATATATAAAATGTTTCTTTGTAGTTTTGGCTTTCAACATTTTTGCTTCACCTTTGTTATCTTAAGATTGACAAAAACAATCAATACAATACAGATATTGACTACAACAAAAATGACAATACATCTTTAATTTAATTAGTAAATTAATTTACTTTTTAATAAATCTTTTCTTATTAGACATATTTTAGTAGTCAAATGTTTAAACTTTTTTTCTTCAGTATTTTGACCCAAGGTAAAATACTAAAAAAAAACTTTTATACCGGACTATTGATTATCATTGCAGGCAACTCAAATGAAAAATAAAAACTTACCCCAGTTCGTACTTTTTTCAGCTTTTGCAAATGCTCTGCATTTAAGCCAGTTAACACATATGTCAATTCGTACTTATGCCAACGTTTGCAAATTCTTTTGGCGCACTTATGCCAATTCGCAGTTATGCCAGCTTTTGCAACTGCTTCGCACTTCTGTCAGTTAGCACTTATAAAAAATGCACTTATTCAGCCTTCGGATATTAACATGTAAATAATAGCTCAAAGTATTTTTTTTCTCTTTTCAACTTAATAAAAAAAATATATCACAAAGTGTTGCATTAGGTGACCTTCCTTTAGCAGCGCTGAACATACCCATAAATTGTTCATTATATTGTGAACTTGTGCTTTTGCAGTCTCTTCCTAAAGTGTTCAATACTAACATAAAATATTTCTTATAAAGTAAATCAAAACATTTTTGACTACTTCCAGGCCTTGTTTTAAATAAAAAATGTTTAATGGATTAGCCTAATGTGAATTTGAATTTGATGTCATAAAATTCTCTTTATCTTTTTATTTTTTACAGACATTAACTTTTTTTAAATTACTGCAATAATATTAATTATAATATAATTTTTATTATTAGTCTTAGGAAATTTTTATATATTTTTTATCGTTGCGTACAAAATAGCGCTTGATCCGAAACTGATATAAAAATAATTTTAGCACTATCTTGTTGGAAATTTAATTTTAATGCTAATTGTATAACTTTTATGCAGCTAGAACAAAAAGTTAAATCAAAAATCAAAAAAGTAAAAAAAAACTCTTTTTTTTGATAAAACTGCACGCTCAATTAATTACTTAGTTTAGTTTTTCGCAAGTGACTAAGCGCCTATCTTTATCTAATTAACTAAGCGTTAATTCCGGTTTAATTATGAATAAAATATAATTTTATTTGTTAATATAATAAACTCTTACTCATTAAAAACCAAATATTGTATTATTTCTCAATATAATCATCATTCACTCAATTCAATTTAACTCGCTCACTTTAACATGTCATTTAAAAAAACAAAAGCATACTAGGAAGACGATATACTAGCCACATTAACTGATATGAAAGAAAGTAAAACATCACTGAGAAAAGCTGCATTCAAGCATGGCGTTCCAGTCTCAACGCTCAAAGATCGCAAAAATAACAACAATAAAGGCTTCCATGGCTCAGGTACAACAATGGTAGTCTCGGATGAAACAGAAAGATTGATAATGCGTTCCAATTACTTGGTGACTGGGGTTATGGTTTAACCCGAAATGAAATCTTAGAATTTGTATGTGACTACCTTAAACGCGAAGATCAATTGCATTTATTAAAAAATGGCAAGCCTGGTAAAGACTGGTTTTGTGCCTTAATGAAAAGATGGTCAAAAAAAGTTTCAACAAGAAAAGCGGATAACTTAGCATCTAAAAGAGCCGCTTCTTGTACGCCAGAAATAATTTGCTGTAACGCAATTGCTGCAACGCTGATGGGCATTTTGGACCACCATTTGTGATATACAAAGCCAAAGAAACTTTCGTCACAAAGCGTAGACTCTCTATGCCAAGTACTCAAATGCCTGAGCATAACAACGCTGAGCAAACTCAAACAATAATGAAGAACAAGTACCAGCAGCCAAACGATTAATAGTTACAAAATGTAAAAAGTGTAGAGTACAGTTACACACAGAAATGTTGCAATGCGAAAATTCGATGTATCCGGAACGGTTGTGCAAAGAAACATGTTTACCAAAGAAATATGTAGTTGGAACTAAATTTTTTTGTTGCAAAAAATGTAATAACTTTAATATAGTTTCCTAAATATAAGTTGTATTAAAAAAAATAATAAAAAAAATGTTAAAATTTAAAAATTTCAATGTTTTCTCAAGTGTGCGGTTTTATCAGAATGTTATAATAAAATGTTTATAATAAAAATATCTATAAATGAAATAAAATGTTAAATTTTTTTTAATGATTATTTCTTAAATATTCATTTTAAAATATTTGCAACTAAAAAAGAATTTTAATTTAAAAAAAGTTAGAGAGTAACAAATAAAAAAATTACGTTAATTTATCTACTTTATTTATTAAAATTTAATTATTTTATTAGTGATTAGAAATTATATTGATGTATATATCATTTATTTATATTAATACCTTATATATATATATATATATATATATATATATATATATATATATATATATATATATATATATATATTAATACCGATTAATACCTTCGCATTAAAAAATGGTCGTTAACTATAAACAATTTCGATTTCCGTTTGTTAAAATAATTAAAATAATTAAAGAGATTAAGTTTTTGTAATATTTAATTTTACTTGAGTTTTTTTCATTGGTAAATAGCGCTTACATCTCACATAAATATCATTCAAACTTTTTGATATAATTGTCATTCAAAAGCTAATGTGGTTTTTTTTAAAGTTAATTACATCTCTAATCTTACCGCTTATAGAATAATTTAAAAGTTAAAAAATGATGAAAAGTTGCTTAATGGAAATTGCTCTAGGCGTGCATAATGGAAATTGCTCTAATGCGTGCATAAATTACCGGCAGCTTAACGCTTTAAAACAAGGCCTGCACTTCTAAACATCTTCAATGAAGCATAAATTTATTACTTACCATAAAATGATTAAAGACCTCACTGCAAAATCAATGGAACTCAACTTTTGGTCAATCTTTAGATTTGAACTAAACATTATTAATTATAACAGCTGATGTAAAAATAATTTAGTTTAGAGTCCTTATGCCGTATAACTAAGGATTTGACTGAATGATACTTAATCCATACCTTCAAAGTTAATCTGTTTTTTCATTCTACCGACAATTTTTAAAAATGAAGTAACATCATTTTTGAACTTTTGTGGTGGTTATTGCAGACTGATAATATTTCCCCTCGTTTAAACTTTTTAGATGCTGCTGAGTTCGAGTCCTAATTTGAAGTTTAGTTTCGCCTACGTATCTCGTTGAGCATTTGCAATCAATCAAATAAGTTCCTGGTTGACTATTATGTGGCAGTTTAGTTTTGTTTTTGACGATAGTAAAGTTCTTAAATTTGGACTTGATTTGAAGACTACTCTATAGCCAGCTTTCCGAAATATTTTCCTTAGTTTCGGGTATATTGATGGTATCCACGGTAACGATACAGTAGGGAGGTTAAGAGAGTCTATTTAAATTTTATTGATTTTTAGGGACCATTTATTTCTAATTAAGTTTGCAACCCGTTTAAGTTGGCATATGTTGTACCCGTGATAAGTTTTGCTCACAAGAAATAAAGAGGGAAAACGTAAAAACAATTAAAGTTGAAAAATTTGATCGAAAAGTGCGCGAAGCTCTTGAAATACAGAGGTTCCAATGTTCACTTTTACATGCCGGAATTAATTAAGATAAGGGGTAGTTTGTGAAAACTAAATTTTGGACTCCTTTTTTTACATTTTTACGTAAGCAAGAAAGAAGCCATTCAACTGCTGACGTCAGTTAATTTTAAACTGTTTCTACCCTAGTAGCAAGCAACATTGGCGCAATGTTGGCACAATATTGATCTCAATATTGGCTAAATATTGTTAACAATGTTGCACCAATATAAAATGTCCACATTTTAAAATATATAGCCACAATTGATTTACAATATTGGCTATATATAAACTGCAATATTACGTCAACATACAAATATCTTTTTCATAATCATACGGTATAAGAGTAAAGTTTAAAGCAAGTCATTTTAGAACAAATAAAGTAAACGTATATAGATGTTTATATACATATATATACATGTATATACAAGTATATAAACAGGCTCCTACGACAACAAACGCATCGTTAAGAAATATGAAATGCGGCGCAATAATAATTTTATGAATTTTAAGCAGACTATATTTTAGAAAGGCAAAGACAACAATTGTCAAAATATTATATACATTTTTACTTGTGGGTTTATAAAAACTTAAAAAGGCAAAAATTTGACCAAGTAAAACTAAAACAAAAGGTAACGCGGCTAAGGTTGCAATAATTTTTATAATTTTTTAAATTACTGATTTAATACGGTTTAAAACCTAAGGAATTCTATAAAAACATTTCTCAGAGTAATTACTGCAGTTAAAAATCTAATAAAAACCCATAATTAACGATAAAATATCAAGACAATTTATTTACTTAACAAATTTTGTTACGTACGCGTATAACTACAAAGATATGTCAATATTAAAAAGCTAATGAGACAAAATTGGCATATCAATATTTGCCAGTATGAGCATGCCAATACAACCCCAATATTGGCATTCTAATATCAGCATGCATATACTTTCCAATATTGGTATGTAAATATTGGCGCAATACTTTTTACCATTATTGGCGCAATATGTCCGATATTGGCCAAGATAGCCAATATTGCACCATTATTGTACCAATATGTCTTGGTACTAGGGGAACTGATAAACTATAAAATTTTTACCATGCTTCTGGGTTTTAAAAGATGGTACATTTAGTTTTCCATTGTGTATATTTCAAGTTGGGTAAGAATGTAATAGTCTACTTTCTGTGAACAGGTTTGTGATAGGAGATGGTAAGTTTTTATTTAAGAAGTCACAAACAACAAGAAGATTAGCATACTTTACTAGCGCTGGAAATGATGGAATGAAAAGTTTTTTGAAGGACTTTGATGTATCTGATTTAACTGGTTGAAAGTTTATTATTCAAATGGATTGACACTGAGACAAGTTGCTATTAACTTGATAATGCGATAGTTTCCAACTTGACCCTAAACTTGACAACAATATCTAAGATAAGATGAGAATAATGCATTGTAAATATTCTTTAGTGTAACTTTATCGACATAATGACGAATTATCGAAAGCATACCTTTAGTTCGAATTTCTTGCTTAGTTCATTAACATGAAATTTCCATGAAAGATTGCAATCAATTAATACACCAAGATATTTAATAACTCTTGAAGGATATAGCCGTTTATTAATAATTTTGATTTTGATTTCAACATTTTTAAAGAAATATTTTTTTCTCGGAGATGAAAAAAAAAATTAGTTCAGTTTTTTCGGTGTTTAGACATATTAAGTTAGCATTTAACCGGTGAACTATACCTTTTAGATCCAAATTAACATTTTTACATAGAGAATGATACGATTTGTTGATGCGCAAGAGATTTGTATCATCAGCAAACAAATGAACTGAAGAGAAGTGAACAGAGTTGATTAGGTCGTTAACGTAGATTAAAAATAAAAGCGGACCTAGAACAGAACCTTGAGGAACACCACAAAAAACTGATTTATTACTAGAGTTGAAACCATTTATACTTACAAACTGTTTTGACCTGAAAGATAAGATCGAAACCAGTCATTTACAATACCGCGAATTTTATAATGATTTAATTTAGTAAACAAAATACTATGGTCAACGGTATTGAAAGCTTTTTGTAAATCGATAAAAACACCACAAACGAAATGACCAGTATCATGAGCTTTCCTAATTTTTTCCGTTATACTTATTAATGCATGGCAAGTAGAATGTTTGATGGAAAACCAAATTCAAAATCATTTAAACAATTAAATGAGTTTAGAAAAGAATACACTCTAGAATACATAAATTTCTTAAGAAGCCTAATAATGTTAGATAAAAGAGAAACAGTGTGTAATTAGTGCATGAAAATTTAGAGCCATTTTTAAATATTAGAATTACGCGAGATAATTTCAAAATATCAGGAATTGTTACGTTTATAAATGAGGCATTAAATAGTTTAGAAAAAATATTTGAAAATTCATAGTTAAAATCTATAAGAATATTTGTGGGAATGCTTTTTGGACCTTATGATTTTTTTAGATTCAATTTTGATATAAGAGATAGAATTTCTGGAATATTTGTTGGAGCTAATAATATAATGACTTTGGATTTTTAAGATACTTTTGATAGTTAATGTAAGACGAATGAATATTGGATTTGAGTTTATTAGCAACATTTGTAAAAAAAAAGTATTAAATGATTCAGAGATTAGAGTTGGATCAGTTATGTATATTTCATTTTTTTGCAAACAGTTGGGAGATGATTTATTAAAATTTTTCATTAATTAGAATGTTAGTGGCTTTCCAAAGATCGCGAAGATTATTCACATTTTCTGAGAAAAAAATTTTTAAATAGGTTTTGTTACTAAGCTTAATTAATGTAATTATTTATTTTTAAAGATATAAATAATTATCATATATTTATATCTTTTAAAAATACTTTCAAATTTTTTTTTTCTAATAAGATCTTTAGATCATTTTTTGTTGGAAAAGATTGCGCACATAAATAGATTTTATAATTCCTTTTGTAATCCATGGTTTGAATCGACGTTTTAAGTTTTTGATACTTGTTTTTTAGGAGTAGCGATCTAAAATCAATGTTGTTTCAATAATAAGCGTTTGGAAACATGTGTTAGTATCAGATTTAAAATTTTCTTCATTAAAGATTTTAAAACTCCTGCTATATAAATTGTGTCTTCGTGGTATAAATAATTTATTGAAATTGGGACAAATACAAAATTGAGGTAAGTGATCAGAAACAGAAGTTGTCAAATTTCCTGAAATAATTTCATTAGCTATTAAACTAGAGAAAATATTATCAATAATTGTAGCAGAGTAATCAGTAATTCTGGTCAGCAAAGTAATAAAATGGCGAATATTATAAAAAGAAAATAAGTTTAAAAAATCAGACGTCACAAATCATTATTTGATTGCATAAGATCAATATTATAATCACCAAGTAAGAGAATAGATTTATTTTCAGCAGATATTTTTTAAATTAAAACAGACATGATACCATTAAAAATATTATTATTCATGCAAGGGTGCATATAAATGCAACCAACAATAATATTAGACTTTTTAGAAAAAATAACTTCAAAAAATGCGGATTCTAAACAATTAGGTGTGTAAATCATTAAATCATCTCTTCGTGTGTAAATTTGTTTTTTTGATAAATATAAAAATGTACCACCACAAGAGGATTCCGTTGGTGTGTGCTCAATGTTGTAATTATCAATGAGAATTGGATGAATTGAGGATGTTCCTTTTTTTAACCTTGTTTCAGTTATACCAATAATGGAAAAATCAAAACTAATTAATGATAGTATTATGTTTAAATCCTCAAAGTGTTTTTGTAACAATGATATGTTTAGATGAAAAAAGGAGAGAGCGCTAATTTTATTAAAATTAAGTGTACATAATTTACTTATGTTATAATATTTACAAACTATGTTTAATGAAGTAGAAATTTCTTCCTCAGAATCTAAAACACAAGATAAAACATAGTTTAAATATTAATTTGATTAGAGACTTTATTTAAATGAAAAGACGGGAAAAGGTTTGTTGACAGAGGTAAGTCATCAGTTTTAAGAATTTTATCAGAAGAAAGTAGCAATTTAAAATCTTTTACATCTGTGAATGGAAAGACACTTTTAAATACAGTTTACACAATTCCACAACGAGCAACTTAATTGTAGTAAATTGTACTTAGTATCATTAAGCCTGAGTCCAAAATAAACAAATATTGCTTTGAGATGAGTGGCAACTTTGGCTAATTAATTTTTCACACAAATGACAGTTTTAAGCCATAGTAGAACCGCAATATTAAAGAGAATTTAGGAAACAATAAGTAGGAAGTAAATAGCTGTTATTTATAATTGTTAAAATAAAATAATGCGTATAAATAGATTATTAGGAACAAACGATTACAACATTGAAAAACAATTATAATAAATAATAATAATGGTAGTTAAACAATAATGCAACAAACAAACAGTAAACTATTACAAAAACAAAAATATTGAAGAAAGTGATAAAATCAAACTGAATAAGTAAAAAAGCTAATCAAAGTCAAGAGAAATGTAAATTAAAAATATAATAACAATAATAAAAATAAATATTTGATATTATATATCAAAATAAGTAATCTAATAATCAGTGTCGGTTTTAGCACTACCAGCGCCCTGGGCGAGATTTCTACGGCACCCCTAGCTCAATTTAACCCCATTCAAAAAAAAGGCAAAGGGTAGAATAACCAATTAGGTTCGCCCCTTTATATTCGGCGCCCTGGGCCATCGCCCAACCAGGCCCTACCCTTACGCCGACATTGCTAATAATAAATTGTAGTAATATAAAAAGAAATAAAAGTTTAATATTTAAAATATGATAAAAAAATGATAAATACAACAAAAACAAAAATAAAAACTATAAAAATTATCTTTTAATAAACTGATCTTCTCTTCTTATCTTCTTAATAATTTATCAGCTTATCTCTTTTTTTTTTTTTTTGTCAAGTTAAAATTGTTGTTCGAATTTTCTTTTATTTGTTTTTAAAATGTTAATTTTGAGTGTTTATTTGTTAAAAGTTTTTTTATATTAGGTTTTTTTTTTTTTTTTTTTACTGTTCTTTTCTTTTGTTACTTTTGAATCAGTTTTTGATTTTCTTTCTTTTTTCCGTTTTTTTTCAACGGTTAAAAAAACACGACCGCCATCTGCGATGACCTTGCAAAGCCGACAAACTGAACAGTTACAATTATTGAAGAAGTCGGTAGCAAAGTTTAAAAACCAGTATATATTTTACAAAAATGTGAAATACACAAAATTATTCCGAAATCATTACGAATTATCAGTCCTGTAACTACAAAGAGAGCAAACTAAAAATCTCCAGAAAAATCTTAAAGATATTCTTGATGAAATAGACTACAAAAAAGTTGAATAAGTTACTGAAAAAACTCGCGAAATAATGTTTTTGAAATCAAAATAAAGATTATTATAAAAGTTTAAAATTCTTCAAAACGAATTTAAAAATAACCTCAGTAATAAAATCTGTAAGTTAACAACCCATACAAAGAACGCTGTTTTAAACTTATGCGATGTCGATATTCCAAAAAATCAAAACGATCTTCTTAATCTTGGTCAACATTTTGTACCTTCGTGGAAATATATACCTTATATGGATATTATTGCAAAAACAGAGACCTCAGCTTTAAAATTTGAATACGGCAACAAGATTGAAAATGCACAGGATTTGAGAATAAATGTTTTAAAAGAACTTAAAATGGATAAAAAAATAAATCAAAATTTAACAAGAGAACAAAGAAAAGCTCTTATTGAAATTAAGGAAATCAAAATTATCGATATATATATCCGTTTGAAAAGGGTAATGGTTTTGTAAGATTAGAATACAATAAAGCTTTGGGAAACAAATTGGCCCAACAAGAGTTTTAAATGAAGATCCCACATATAGTTATGCTACTAAAATTAAAACTTATATCTCACAACTTAATAAAAAACAGCGAGTTTTAAAAACGGTTAATGATAGTATGTATCCAAGTGATCCCATCCCGCCTCGTATGTATGGTCTAATTAAAGCTAACAAACCTGAAAAATCCTATCCTATGAGAATAGTTATAACAAATATCGGCACTTCTAATTATGGAGTTTCGAACTACTTAGTGAAGAAAATATAACCTGTCTTAAACAAAAACCAAACACGTCTGAAAAATTCATTTTATTTTATTAGTAAAGCAAATTCATGGGAGATTGACAAAAATGAGGTTCAAGTTTCATTTGATGTAATAAACTTGTATCCGTCAATACCACTAAAGGAAGCCACTTCAATTCTTGTAGACCAATTAAATAAAGATGATTTCTACAAATATTTTACTAAGCTTACTATATCTGAAACAAGACAACTCATAAAGCTTTATTTACACTGTTGTTATTTCCTGTAGAACAACGAAGTCCATGAGCTTGAGAATTCTGGTCCTATATGTCTTTCATTCATGGTCGTATTTGCAGAATCATTTTTACAACATCATGAACAAAACGCTTTCAAAATTTCCTCCTCTTGACCTAAAATCCTATATAAGATTTGTCGCCGATAGTCACGCTAGATTTTCCAACACTCAAGAAGCTGAACAATTTCTAATTATCTTAAACAAACAACACCCCGCGATACAATATACGATCGAAACTGAAAGCGAATTAACCATAATAAATAATAATAAAGGAAAATACGAGTGTATAGTTTACAGAAAGGAAGCCATTACTAGTATCCAAATTAAACCTCACTCAAATGATGACCCTAAGATTCTAAAATGCAATATTTAAAGGTTACGTTCACAAGGCTTATTCTATATGCAGTAATTCATATTTACAGGATGAGATTAATTTCCTTATTCAAATGTTTTACGAAAATGGGTACAGCGTATGCTAACTTAAACGGATTGCAAACTTAGTTGAAAACAAACGGTCCCTAAACCTCCCTACTGTATCGTTACCGTGGATATTATCATTACCCCCGAAACTAAGGAAAATATTTCGGAAAACTGGCAATAGAGTAGTCTTCGAATCAAGTCCAAATTTAAGAACATTACTAACGTCAAAAAACAAAACTAAACTGCCACATAATAGTCAACCCGGAACATACTTTTTTGAATGCAAATGCTCAAAGAGATGCGTATTCAAAACTAAACTTCAAATTAGGATTCGAACTCAGCTACATCTAAAAAGTTTAAACGAGGGGAAACATTATTAGTCTGCAAAGCCACCTATATTAAGTTTTGCTCACAAGAAATAAAGTGGGAAAACGTAAAAACAATTAAAGTTGAAACAAAACAATTTGATCGAAAAGTTCGTGAAGCTGTTAAAATACAGAGGTTCCAATGTTCACTTTTACATGGCGGATTAATTTAAATAACGGGCAGTTTGTGAACATTAAATTTTGTACTCCGCTTTTTACATTTTTATAAAATGTAAAAGCAAGAAAGAAGTCATTCCTCATAGATACATTTTTAATCTAATTAAAATAACCAAAAACTATTAAGATCGCGTTTCAAAAAATACTACATCTAAACAATTAGATAAGCAGTTTGTTTAACCTGTTATTTGTTGGATACCTATTATTGACCCTAAATTCCGAAGAGAACTTAGAAAACAAAACATCGGAGTTATATTTACTTCACCTCCCAATTTAAATAAGATACTATGCAACAACAAAACAAAACTACCACCAAACTCGAATCCGGGTGTTTACGAGCTTAAATGCTCATGCGGAAGTATATATTGATGACCAAAAAGAAAATCATTTCAAGAAGTGTGGATCACTAAAGAGCCTGTAAAAATCAAAAATGGTTGAGTTCAGGAGCCATGGAACATTCTAGAACATGCCGTGATACTTTTGATTGGCTGAATCCAAAAACCTTGGCAGTCATTCCAGAATATAGGATAAAAAAAGTTTCTGGAGATAAATAAAGCAAGAATTCGACAGGAGATAGGTATTGGACAAACTGTTCTAAATGGAGATGACGGGGATAATTTGAAAACAAAAACTTGGGGATCAATTTTGACAAAAATTTAACTGACCAGTCACTATTATATTATTTGATTGGTTTTTATATTTTACGCTTTTTAATGTCTTCTTTTTTAAACGATTGGTTTTATGTTATTTTATAACGTTTTTTTCATTACCTGATGACGCTGACCACAATAGGTCAGCGAAATATCGTTAATATATCATTATATCAAGATATATTTAAAAAATAGTTAAACGCTGCTTTTTTTATTAAAATATATATATATATATATATATATATATATATATATATACACATACATACATACATGTATATACATATGTATATGAATTTTTGTTGAGTACTCAACATATAAATTTATAGATTTATAATGACTCTATTTAATTTCATCAATAAAATTCATTAGGATTTTTAGTTGTTCAAACTTTGATATGGATACCATCATTTATTCAAAAACTGCTTATGTCAGCAAAAAACTAATCGCAAAGAATGATTCAGCATTTTAAAATAATAATTTGCATCAATGGAAATAATTTTTACTCAAAAAAGTTATAATTTGAACCATAAAGGGTTAATACGAGAGTGGATTTCTTTATAAGTTTCCCCCTCAGTACGATCTTCAAATAGGTCGTAAAAGGCTGGAGGACAATTTCTAGTTATAATAGAACAAACAAGTTCAGCTAAATCCTTTTCTCTTCTATCTTTTAGTGAGTCCAGTTTTAATTTAGCAAGAAGAGAGCTAAATGGGCATCTCGATTAGCTCCGCAAATAACTCGTAAAGCAATTTTTTGAAATATGTCTAGTTTCTTTAACTGTCATGGTGATGCAGATACAAGAATTGCATTAGAATACTCATGCTGAAATCTTACTAATGATATATAAGCCAATCTCAGAAGGTCCCTTTTTAGGTAGCGACTAGCTCTCGAAAGAACTCCCAAGATACCATGACAGTTTTTTAAAATATTTTTTATATGAGGACGAATGGTTAGATGCCAGTCAAGGGTTACTCCTAACAATTTAACTGTTTTGACTGGATTGATTATATAACCGTCTACTACCATCTGTAAATTATCCGGCATTTTCTTTCTAGGGTTCTTAAATATTGTAAACTGTGTCTTTGACAAATTTATCGTGAGGCCATAAGACGTACAGAAGTCTTTGGTCTTATAAAATATATGTACCTCTTTCGTTGTTAGTGCATGCGAGTCCAAATCTTCCTCAGAGTGGGTAATATCGTCAGCAAACGGTTAACGGTTAACAAAATGTGAAAAACCCGGCCATGTCTGAAAACTTAAATGTCGGTCCAACCTAAAAGCCGACATTTCTTTAATGCTAGACTTGTGCAACGCATGTGTGCTTAACTTTGATAGCCAAGGAATATATTGATCAAATTTATATGGTATATATATGGTCAAACCAACCTATACAACGAATATATTGAAGCGAGATATTTAGACCCAAAATTTAAAAGTTTTAACAAAAGCCTATAAACTAAAGAAATTAAAAGTAATTGCAGTTCAGTGCATTTCAAAAGCAATTGCAGTTCAGTGCAAGTTTTAAGTACAGTATATATGTCGTACTAAAACACACTAAATTATTCATTTTTTAACATAAACTAATTTTTTAACTTTGTTGTATAGGCTGGTTTGACGCTTAGCCATTTGATATCTTGTTTTGTGTTAAATTGGTGCTTGTTTAAATTGGTCACAATGCAATCAGTATAATCGTTGGTGTCATAATGTCTTATGACACCAACGATTATGGTCATAAATATTTATGTTACATACTATATTTATTAATACTTTTTTTAGTGATTAAAAACGCCTTAATGGTAAAAATAATTAAAAGCCCGAAATTATAAATCAGATAGTGACAAAATAAAGT
The DNA here is from genome assembly GCF_038396675.1 of Hydra vulgaris. NCBI lineage: Eukaryota > Metazoa > Cnidaria > Hydrozoa > Anthoathecata > Hydridae > Hydra > Hydra vulgaris. Next base: position 46,885,626 of record NC_088925.1, read on the forward strand.
AAAGTCATCTGAGTTAGTGAATAAAATTATACGATTAATTTAATCTAATTTTACACTTGTATATTTTTTAAATATATAAAAACTTCGTACCGTCTTTTTTTGCATTTGCCAGTCTTTTAGATCATAAAAGAAAATGAATTTGATATGAACTATCGCCCAATAGTCTATCCACTAAATTGTTATTAAAAAAAGTTTATAAAATAAAAAATGTAATTATTATAATTTATAGATATATATCTAATAAAACAAATATTTTTTGTTAATAACCGTTTTTTAAAGTTTTCACGTTTCACATTTTTTTGAAATGTTATTGGTTCTTTAGTTTTTAAATAATATTTTCTCACTATTGTCATAGGTTTAAATGTTATTGGTTCTTTAGTTTTTAAATAATATTTTCTCACTATTGTCATAGGTGAGAGTGGGGTACGAAATATTGTCTTTATGTAATAAAAACGTAAAATTTTGCCAGGTGTTTATAACAAATCGAGTTGTTTAGCTTAAACAACTAGTTTTGTATTCATTATGACATTCATATTACCGAATGGCATACTTGTAACCATATGATATTTTGTTCTTATTATATTAAAAAAGATTTTGAAACCCGTAATATTTAAATCGTAAACAATAGCAGTGTTTTTTCACAGGTTTTTACTTTTAAAATCTAATTTTTGTTGTAGTTATTATTTTTACATTCAGGTATAAAATTAGTTTTACATAAAAATATAAAAACACAAATACTTGAGGTCATATCACAAAGGATCACTGAAGAATATAATAAGTATATGAATATGTTGTGTTTAAGAAAATTTAAGTGAGAATTCAAAGAAGTTACATCATTTTATTGGTGTTGATTTAAAAAAAAAAGTAAAAAATTAAATTAACTTTTAACTGAAAATATCGCATATCTCATACTGAACAATATCGCACATATTGAGCAATTTTTTGTTTTTTTTTTATTTAGTTGTGCTTCGACGTGCTAAGACGTCCTTACGTTTTTGTTACAGAGCACCGCAGAATAGTATTTAACCAGGAAGGTAACGCCTCCTTCCTTACCAATGTTGCATTTATGGCAAAAGCCATCTTTGAACCACAGATCTCCGCGTTGTGTAAAGTTGTTTTACAAAGCCGTCTGCAACTATAGTAAGTATATAAGATGTTGATGAGAAGTTTTAATATATCATTGTAAAGTATATACTATAAATATAAATAAGTAATATATAAAATTAGAATGCAAATTTTTGCTAGCTAATCGCTAGCTTGTCTAACTAGCAATCCTCGTGACTAATAGTTATCTTCAAAGTTACGAATATCATTAGTTAGTTGCTAGCCAATTTTCCACTGGTTGGTAATACTTAATAAATTAGTTTCAAAAAGATATAACCGTGTTAAATTTTAACACGGTTAAATTTTATATGGTCATCACTTAAAAATATTGTTAGAAATTTGAAATCAGACAATAAGTATAAATTTAGTTTGTATTAGTAAATTTTTTTTTGGTATCCAACTACAACCACAGCAACTTTTTCGAAGCTTTTAAAAAAAAAAACTTTTTGCATTTTTGTTTGATAGTTAAACATAACTTTGAAGTTTGCTTCATGCTCAACGTAGTTAAAGGGAATTAGTAAATCCGAAAAACGAAAACTTTTGTAAAACTGTCATCTTTGACATATTTTTTAAGTGAAAAAGAAATAATTGGTTTTAACCCAGCACAATGCGTGTCGAATAAAACTGTTAGTTCCTTACAGGTGTTAAAAACTTTATAAATAACACATGCTTAACTTTATAAATAAACAGGTTCTAAACTCGTGTTAAAAACTCCGTTATTTACAGTTGCAGAAATTTCTGCCACCGTAATCAACGAATTTATTTTATGGATTATATAAATTACTATAGTTATTTAAGAAATAAAACAATTAAGAAAATTAATTAAAAAGTATTATAACTATCTCATAATAGCGTCTATTAAATGGCAAATTTTATATGTACATATACACAGTGTTATAAAATGGGTTCTAACCTTGACTTTCTGACCCGAAAAAACCTTTTTGTGGAATGATAGCCCACAATATGGGGATTACTTGGATATAAGTATTAAAATCAGATTACAACGTCCTGGCAAGTTATTGACAGGGCCGTACCGAACGACAAAGACGTGGGGGGCGGTGAAAATGAAAAAAACAAATTTTACCGACAAGATTTTTTTTTTTTTTTTTTTTTTTTTTTATAAGCCAAATTTCAGTTTTAACCAACATAAACCATAATTTTCGAGTTTTCCGTCAAAAACCGACAGAATATAGTACAAAATATAGGTTATTCCAATAAATATGAACTAGGGAAACAAAAAGACATATTCTGAGAGTTTATCGTGTATCTAAAATAAAAATTATGCTTTAAAATAAATATTCTAATACAAGAAAAAATCATTCTAAAATGGCTCTTTTCACAAGCAATGTTTACTATTAAAGTCCACAAGGCAGCATTGCAACTTTTTACTGTATTCAGGATAATGGTTAGGTCGTTTGTACCTTTGCCAATGCACTTGAAAGTTGTGATGCATTGCCTCTGTTCTTGTTCTGAGTAAAGTCCGAGAGCTCGGCCGTGTTTTTCAATGAAATCTTTCACATGAAAAAATACAGCATGAACCTTGGGTGTCACAGAAACATTTTGCAGTGCCACATAAGCCACTCTGAAAGCTTCAATTTTTTGTACATAACTTGGATCAAGAACGCATCCAAAACAGGCAGACACTACTGCATTGAATTTTCGAAATACATCAACTAATGGTATTGCAGCATTGCATGAGTGTTTCTCGACAATAGATTGAAGAAGATCAATATTTTTTAGCAGCTTCCTGCACTCATTTCCTGCAAAATGCTCTCCATGATAAGGCTGTTGTTTAATGTGCAGTGAATCAGTCTAAAGAGTTCCTTGAGGGAAAACTTTTAGTAGGGCAGCAAAGAGATGATTGAAAACACCAATAAGGAAATGCAACTCCATTGGCGGTATGAAGTCCAAAACTAATGTGCCACCAGCAAGATCAAATACAGGAGAATGAACAACATTCATGTAATCACGAGCTCTTTTGATGTTTGATCCTGCTGCATTGAAAAGTGAGACATTCTGATCAAGAGATTGGAAAGTTCTTAATTTTCCTTGATTTAAAAGGTCCTTTGCACTTGACTCACACCAGGTGCAGGGGTGTGCACTTGAGTGTGCTTGGAGACCACAAATTATATTTGCCAGTTTTAGGTCACAAGACAAAACAAAATCTTGGTCTCTCATATTGATCAATTCGAAAATTTGAGACACATTTGAGTAGTTTTCTTGCAGGTCCTCAGAGACAGCAATAATAAGTTGCCGCTTAACTCCAGTGTCCTTGAAAAACTTGTTTGTGCAATTGAGTTTTGCTGGGGGAGTGTTAGGTTCACGATTTAATTCAATAACTCCAAGGCTTACTTTCAGGAATCCTCCCCCACCGTCAATTCCAACTTTCACAATATGATTGTTTGATGTGCTTCTCATAGAAATGAGTTCATTTTTAAGCTCTTTGAAGTCCTTGCAATGAATGACAGTCCTTCCACATCCAGCATGATCTTTAATCAATGAACTCGTGAAATGGTGAGAAAGCTGCTTACTAACTGCATCAAATTTTACAGCATAGTTTTTCTCAACAATATTTTGTGAAGTTGACTAATTAATTGTAGCAGCTAGTCTCTTGATGCCATTGTTTGAAAGCCCTGTGTTTGCCTGAACTTGAACAAGTTCTTTTATACTAATTGATGGGTTTGGAGGAAATAGTTTTCTAGCTGATGAGGAACCTAAATATTTATTTTAAAGCATAATTTTCATTTTAGATACACGATAAACTCTCAGAATATGTCTTTTTGTTTCCCTAGTTCATATTTATTGGAATAACCTATATTTTGTACTATATTCTGTCGGTTTTTGACGGAAAACTCGAAAATTATGGTTTATGTCGGTTAAAACTGAAATTTGGCTTCTAAAAAAAAAAAATCTTGTCGGTAAAATTTGTTTTTTTCATTTTCACCGCCCCCACGTCTTTGTCGTTCGGTACGGCCCTGTCAATAACTTGCCAGGACGTTGTAATCTGATTTTAATACTTATATCCAAGTGATCCCCATAGTGTGGGCTATCATTCCACAAAAGGGTTTTCTCGGGTCAGAAAGTCAAGGTCAGAACCCATTTTATAACACTGTGTATAATGAGTGTTTTTTTAAAAAACTTAGAAGCTTACAAAAATGTTGCTTTATTTCTTAAGTTCATATATTATTAAATATCGCAAATTAGTTTCAAATATAAATAGTTTAACTTAGCTGAATATTATATATTTATTTTATATTATTTATATACTTAATAAATTTATAATTCAAATTGATTATGTTTTGTATTTGTAAGCTGTTATAAAAATATAATAGTACTATTCTCACAACAACTTGAGCTATATATTTAGTTATGTATATGTTCATATATATGAACATACACATAACTATTGTATTGAATTATTTGAATATTTTATAAATAGGTAAGCAAATAATAGCAGGGATAATAGCAATTTTAATTTAACAACATTATTTGATAACTATTTAATTTTAATTTTGTTTTGTTTAGCAAGTTAAATTTTTATCAACAGTACATCCTAAAATATCTTCAAAGGAAAGTTATTCGTGGCGCTACTGCACTTTCTCACACACCCCTCCCCTTTTTTTTAAATTTTATTGCAGATTATGAAAGGTTGTTGTGTAAAATGAAAGAAAATGGTATCCATTTTAATTTTTGATCAACGCAAAGTACTCTAATTCTAAGTTGAAAGTTGAAAAAATTCTTATTAAAGCACTAATATTTGCTTTTTTAAACACTATTACGGTAACTAAAGTAAAAGGACGGTTTTATCATATATGTCATTATTTTAAACTATAGTATAATTTTCTTTAATTTCTCTGGAGCTTTATCAGGCGTATCTAAAGACCTAAACAACGTATGCTACATAAGCAAAACAAAATAGATTTTTTATTTATTTAAGTTTAAAATTTTTAAAATCAAACTTTGCATTTTTGCATTCGATTTCATGATTTAACTTGTTCATAAATTGTGCTCTAATCTGTGTAAGAGAAATAGAGTTGAACTCATCCATAGTTGGTATTCGAAGAGCCATATTGTAAAAGAAAAAGTATTAGTAAATGTTTGATCAGCGTGGGATATTTTAATGAAAGAACAACAATAGAACTTGCTACATTGCTGCATGCTTTTATTACGGATTAATTTCAAAATTATTTGGAACACAAATTATGTGTTTTATTCCTATGAATTGATAAATATTATAAATTTATGAAACTAAATTAATTGATAGATAATAGCTAATATCTCATTCTTCTTCATCACCTGAATCCCCCTATTCTTGTACCTCATACAACTACCTTAAAGCTGACTAGGATTCTTTCCGTGATTTTCTTTGTGATGGCCCTTGGGTTGAAATCTTTCGTCTTCCTGTCAACAAATGTGCTTCTTACATAGCTTCGTGGATTCGGGATGGCATGGAATCTTTTATCCCACTTGACAATTCCAAGTCAAGCCACACTCTTCCCAATGGTTTTTCTCGAATTTTGCTGCTCCAATATCCAATAGAAAATATTACTTTCATATCTATCAGCAAACCAATTCTTTAGAAAACAGACATTTGTTTACTATTGCTAGAAACCATTGTAAAAGGTTTTGTCTAACGCCAAAGCCCGCTATTCTCAGGTCATGAAATCTCGTATCTCATCTCAAAAATTAGGCTCTCGTGACTTCTGGAGAATCTTTAATGGTATTAATAATAAGGGCAAATCTTTAATTCCACCTCTCTTATATGGTTCAGACTTTGTCACCTCACCTAAAGACAAAGCTGAATTGTTTGCTAAGAACTTTTCATCAATATCATCTCTTAATTCCACTTGTTGCGTTCTAGCTGATATTGCCAACAAACATGTTGATCCATTGCTTGACATTCATATCACTCCCACTTTAGTATCTAAAGTGATTTCTTGCTTAGAACCTTCTACAGCTTGCGACCCGGACAACATACCTGTTATTGTCTTGCAGAAGTGTTCTTCGGAGCTCTCGTCTATACTTTCAAAACTATTTAACAAGTGCTTTTCAGAGTCTTGTTTTCCAAGCAGCATCTGTTATCCCTATCTTCAAAAATTCTGAAGAGCGATCTGATTCTTCTAACTACCGTCCCATTAGTCTTCTTCCTATCATAAACAAAGTTTTTGAATCTTTAATCAACAAACACTTAATTTCTTATTTTGAATCTAATAACTTACTTTCTGACCACCAATATAGATTTCGATCTTCTCAACAATAACTGATAGGTTTTATCGTGCATTAGATAAAAGTGGAGAGGTTAAGGCCATCGCTCTTGACGTTTCAAAAGTTTATGATAAAGTTTGGCATGCTGGTCTTCTCCATAAGCTTTCTTCTTATGGTGTATCTGACAACACCTTTAAGATTATTGAATCCTTCCTTTCCAATCGTAGTATAAAAGTTGTCCTCGATGGACAGTACTCTTCTTCTTATTTTGTATTTTCGGGGGTTCCTCAAGGTTTAATCCGTGGCCCTATACTCTTTTTAATTTACATTAACGATCTTCCAGATATTCTCACATCTAAGGTGGCATTGTTTGCTGATGATACTACCATTTATTTTTGTCGTGACAAGAAGCAAACACTCTCTGATTGCTTGGAGGGGGCATTTGAGCTTAAAAAGGATCTCACTTCTGCTACAGCATGGGGATCACAGTGGCTGGTGAACTTCAATACAGACAAAGATCAATTTTTTTCTGCCAATTGTTATCGCAATAGTTTAGATCTTCCTATATTTATGAATGGTAATGTACTCGATGAGTCATCCACTTCATCTTCTATGATTAACTCTTACTTCCGATCTTTCTTGGAAACCATATATCAAATCTGTTTCAAAATTAGCATCTGCAAAGGTTGCATCTCTTTATCGAGCTTGTCAATTTCTTACTTCGGATTCTATTCTCTATCTCTATAAATCTCAAATCCGGCCCTGTATGGAATACTGTTGCCATACCTGGGGCGGATCTTCTAATGATGCCCTTTCTCTTTTAGACAAGGTGCAAAAACGCATTGTAAACATAGTTGGACCTGCTCTTGCAGCCAACCTTCAACCATTATCACGTCGTCGTAATGTTGCTTCTCTTTCTCTTTTCTACAAATGCTATAATAGACACTGCTCTAAAGAGCTAGCATCTCTTGTGCCATCTACTAAAATTCATTCTCGCATTACTCGTCATTCAATTAAGTCTCATCCTTTTTCTGTGAATGTTCCTAAGTGCTACAAAAACTCTTATTTGTCTAGTTTTTTCCTCAAACATCAGTTTTTTGGAATTCGCTTCCTTCATCTTGCTTTCCTGATTCATATAATTTGCGATCCTTTAAGTCGTCTGTCAATCGTTATCTTGCTCTACAATCTTCATCTTTTCTCTTTCAGTAACTTTAATTAGAGGTTGCTTGCAGCCTTGTTGAAAGCAAAGATGTTTAAAAAAAAATAGATAAAGTACACTTTAAAAAATATATGTTTATTAGTGCCAAATTTTTTGCTAAATTTATTTTAAATATTTCTTTATTGGGATAAGTGCCTTTTTTTTTTTAAAGAATTTCCACGCGTTTAAAAAAAATCGCAAGTATTAGTGTTACAATGAGAATTTTTTCAACTTTCAACTTGGAATTAGAGTACTTTGCGTTGGTCAAAAATTAAAATTAATACCATTTTTTTTCATTTGCACAAAGATCTTCAATAAAAAAAAAAGGTGGGGGAGGGGGGAAAAAGTGCAGTAGCGCTGTAATTCGCAATACATTAAGCAATGTATTAATCAAAATTCTGTTTGATTCATTTTTTAAGAGGATTAAAAAAACTAACAGCAAAATGTAAAATATGATATGAAATAGTAATAACCCTGGTTCAATGATAACACCGCAGCACACGCATTTAAACAATACACAATATTAATGTATTAAAATGGGATGTCGTGCAAGATGAAGGTCCAGAAAGTAGCACATCAAAAATATTACAAACTATTTATTCAAAAAAAAAGTTGAATTACTTTCTGCAATTGTATCACGAATGTGTGCCTCAGATAATACGTCATTCAAAGTTCATTCTGTATATCTAACGATTTGAGAAATTTGTTTTTGGCTAGAGGCGCTCAAGATTATGTATTACTAAAATCACCTATTACCAAAACTCGATTCGCAAAATGGTTTTAGAATACGCACAAAAAATGTAGGTTAAAATGATGCAGGATTTTATAAATTTAAAAGAAGATGGAACAAGATTTTGCTTAACTCTAGATGAATGGACATCTTCAAGAAACCGATGTTATTTATATGTGAATGTTCATGGCAAGAAGCAGTTTTGTAATTTAGATTTAGTACCTGTTGAAGGACGTTTTCCTGCAGGGAAGTGCATTATGGCTCTGAAAACCACATTGCAAGACAACAATCTAAATATCGATAAAGATACTACGTCTATAAAAGGTTTAACAAGCTAATAAGTTGTGTTAGAAAAGCATTGATTGATATTGCATCTGATATCGTTATTCTTGATGCTAGACATTTTGTCAATTAAAAACATTATCTCTGCACTTCTCCCAGTGAAGCTTACTGTTGAAGCCCTTTGTTGAGAAGATGCAAATCTGCTTTCTGCTGATGCGGCATTTTCTTTTATGCTTGAGAAATTCGGATCTGATGAACTTTCATTAAAATTAAAGAAGAAATTAGAAGTCCGAACAAGAAGAAATTAGAAGACCAAAGACAAGCTAATGCGTTTGGAATTCTTCAGTATTTACACAATGGCAAAGTATTTACAAAAAAGTGAGATTCATGCATCTTTCACTAAACCATTAAAAAACAATAGTCAAATTTATTAAGAACTTTGCACAAAGATTGATATTTAACACTAACGTTGAAACTTACTCAGGCCAGCAGACAGAGACTGACAATGTGATAGAAGTGATGTTGGAAAAACAAATTAAGCCTTTTTTTACATTAATTACATTAATGCAATTACATTAATGCAAAAGTTGGAGAACAAAATTCAATTGAATTTATTGTCCAATATAACGTCCAACACAACTCAACAAATGATAAGTAGGAGCTTAATTTCAAAAATTAAATCTGAAATGAAATTCTTTAAAGAGAACGGCGTTCGTAGCAAAATATTAGAGTCCGTCTACTCATATTAGATTTTGATTTCGTCATCGAGTGTGGAGTCTGAGTGAGCCTTCTCAATTGCTGGTAACTTTTGTACAAGAGTTCGAACAAGACTCGGAGACAAAGCTTTAAGTGATCTCTGCTTCCTCAAGGCATATTTTAGGCAAATAAAACAATAATTGAATATTTTTTAATATTAAATGGTATACCATATTAAAATGTTTCTGTACTAATTAAATTTGATATAATTTTATGTTCAATTTTTATTTTTAAAGAAAGTATTTTTTATGCAACAAATAACAATGAATTATCTCAAATAAGTTATTTATATTATTTTTATAGACATAAAAAAATTTAAATTATTTTCGAAATTTGACTGAATTCCGAAAAAATTTAATTTTGAATTCTGAATTCTGATTTTTTTATTTTCGTCAAAATTTGCATTCCCTATGTACAATGGTTTTCATTTCCACTACAAAAAGGGAAACATTTTAGTGGTACTAATGTTTTTGATTTTATTAAAAATATATATTTTCTATTAAAATGTTTAAGTTATTTTTCATAACAACTTTATTTTATACTTCTAAAATCATGTACATAGAAGAACCAAATAAATAATACATAACAAAGAGCAATGCAAATAACTTTTTAATTATTTTGTTTACAGTTTCTTTAGTGGAACTTGAAAATTTATTTAATGTAACTACTGAGGAAGACACTGGGTCAGCAAAAGTAGAGCTAATAAATACAAATAAAAACAACAATCTTTAATGTTTTTGTAAGTATGTACATTAAAATTTCGGAAAATGTACATTAAAATTTTTGTTTAGCTAAATAGTCATTTTTTAAAAAATAAAAAGAAAAATATTATTTGTGGTGGTGATTAGTGGCATTAAAGCTAAAAGTTTTGTAAATAATTTTTAATATCTAGACAAAACAACTGTAGCTAACGAAAAGTTTACATCAATGCAACATTCTTTATTTACTAAGAAAGGTAAAAGAAAATTTTTTTTTGCTTTCTGTTTTGTTTTTTTCCTCTGATACTTCATTGAGAATTATCATAAGGTATATAAAACATAAATAACACCATCGTGCTAAATAATTTTTAGTATAAGTTTGTTGGAATGCTCCATTTTATTTATGTTTTAAACCTGATTATAATTTCTAAGTTGTTTATGTTTTATACCTGATTATAATTTCTAAGTACAACAAGTAATGTTGCAGAACACTATTATATCTATTTCATTGTTTATACTTATTTTTTATAAACTGCTTGTAGAAAAAGTTCTTAAAGCTTGTTATGATACAATAACAGGTAAATTAATCCATTCCTTGTCGTAGTTAATAGGAGTTATTATAGTGTAACGGTTAAATTCTTGAATCCGATATAACTTTAATAGTCATAAAATACATAAAAGTGCAACTATTGTTGTTTTTCGATTAGTTGCATAAAAATGCAACTAATCGAAAAACAACAATCAAAGATTCTTTCATTTCTATCAAAAAGTGACAATGAAGATGTAGATGATTTCGAAAAAATGACTACCACCGAAGAACTTTTGGCACTAGAAAAAAATTAGTTGACAACAAAAATGTTAAACTAATGCTTCAGAGGAAGGTGGAAGTTATAGTTTTAACATTTAAGTCCATGAGCATGAGTTCTACAAATGCAACTATGTCATGCAAGTTGCAAATAAATATAAATGTTATATATGGTATTAATGTACCGTTAAAGTCATATACGGACCATTTTTCTTTGGCCCATCATCTTCCAACTTTGTGTTCATTATTACTCAGATCAATACCTTATGCTTGGAATTCCTCAAAAAAAGAAACCAAACGAGTTATATCAGAGTGGCTTAAACAGGCAGGAAAACGTTTTAGTAGACTCCCACGATGTTAGGCTGTCAAACTCTTTATTAAATAATGATTTTAGTCATTTTAATAATAATGTATTAAATACTTATTATTTAGTTTTTATTGTATTTTTATTACTTTAATGAGCAAACTTAAAAATAACAATTAATTAACATATGTTGATAATATATATGTATAGATTAATGTATTAATCATATAACTCGTGCATTACATATATAAATAAGAAAAAATGCGTGTCTAAAACCTCGTCAAATATAAAAAAAATTATATCTGACACGTTTAAAAAATTAGCATAAACGCCTAATATGAGCATAATTTAAACTTATTTTTATACGTATAAAAACTTTTGAAAACACGCTGCAAACACTAAACAGAATTAGGGTTCTAACTCATGAGAAGTTTACAAAATCACCGTATCCATTACGTCAAAACTTGGTTTTACACGTGAAAAAAACTTTTTTAAACACGTTCCAAACACCAATTAAAATAAGGTTTCTAACTCGTGAGAAAAGTTTACAAAATCAAGCCGATCGCGTGTCGTTCACCGGTTTTCAACACTTAAATGAAACTTAATGTGCCGGCTGGGAAGTGAAATGAAATAAATGAAATTTTTTGCTTTGTTTTATGCAACTTCTTGTAGCCCTTAAATCTCTTAAAAAACATTAAAACTCAAAGTTTTAATGTTTTCTACTTAATAAGTAAAAGTAAACAAAAAAGTTGCTTTTTTTCTTCTATTTCTTTGAGAAATTGTTTTAAATATCTTTATAACAACTCAAATAATTCCAGCACTCACACACAGCACTGAGCATTAAATCCTCACTTAAAAATAGCATTCTTGAACTAGAAAATTTATTGGACTGGAAATTAAAACTAAAGTTAGGATTCCATAATACATAGCAGTTATATTAAATTGTATAACATAAAACCTTGGTAGGCATATTACATTTTAAATAAATTTTAAAAGATTGCTTGTAATCCACAGTTTTATTTGTAATCCACTGGTGTTCTCCCATTAAACAAAAAAATCTTATATCTTGCAGACCTGATTGTTAATACTAATAGCCGACTCACGGCAATCTCTTGAAGCCTAACTTTAGAGTGTCTAAAAGTCTTAGACTCTAAAAATCTCTGTATTAACGTTATTATCTGTAATCCCTGTATTATCGTTATCATTTTAACTGCAATTATTGTTAATATAAAAAATAAGTTACATAAACGGTATAAAATTTAAACAGGTTTTACAATACTTTTAAAAGATTTTATGAAAACCAAACATTTGTAAAGAAAACAAAAATTCAAAAACCTGTTTTTTAAAAACAATAAAATATACCTTTTTATCTTCTTTCATAGCGATTATACCTTCCATATATTTAAAAGTATCCATTCATTGGAATGCTTTTTTATTTATTTAGTTTTGTTCTTTAATATTGTTGATTTTTAATAAAGTTTTTTTAATCTGTTTGAAATTTAACTTATTTTATTATCAATATTTTGTTCATTCAATGCACACTGGATGATTTAAGATAATAAACATAAATTATTAAAATTTCAATTATCCATATGTCTGCTTTTTTAATGCAGCTATTTTTGTGTTGCGGAAGTTTTATCTATATGAGGAAATATTTGCATAAGTAATTTAAACTTTGAGCGAAAATGTCAATATTGTATTTAAATTTTTTTTAAATTTCTCAAAAACGTGACAGTAGCAATATTTTTTAGTACAAAGTTTAGGAGGTTATAAAATGTTTGAAACGTTGCTAGAACATTAGTAATATATATATATATATATATATATATATATATATATATATATATATATATATATATATATATATATATATATATATATATATATATATATATATATATATATATATATATATATATATATATATATATATATATATATATATATATATATATATATATATATATATATATATTGACAATGCAATCTCAAAAAGAGAAAAAGTTGTAAAGTTGTAGGAGTCGTAATAGATGAAAACTTATATAACAGGCAACAAATTGGTTATATTTTCATGAAAATTGCTAAAGTTGCGTTGTAGTTATATATAAAGTTAGACATATACTAAATGAACACCAATTATCACAGCTATACTATTTATTTATTCATGGCCACTTAAATTATGCAAATATAATAATTGAAAGCGCTCACAAAACTAAAATTAAATCTCTATCTCTATCAAAAAAAAAAACCCAGCTCGTACATTTTTACAAATTTTACAAATCGTTTTTCAAGCTCAACACCATTTCTTATAGAAATGGAAGTTTTAAATATTTACAAAGCGTTTTGAATTTTTTATGTTTTATGTTTTAGTGTAAAGAAAATATATCACCTTGTGTCTTTATAATTTTCTTAAGTTAATAAAATGTTATTTACGCAATAGAAAATAGTTTGTTCATTTCGACTAATCATCGCGATTTCAATTATTAGAAATAACTTGCGGAGTTCCTCAAGGATCTGTACTAGGACCTCTTCTTTTTCTCATTTACGACAAACGACCTCTATGAAGCATCCAATTTACTGACAGTTATGTTTGCTGATGACGCAAATTTTTTTTTATCTCATAGCGACATAACGACACTCTTTTCTTGTATTGACAATGAACTAATGAAAGTTTCTTAATGGTTCAAATCAAACAAACTTTCTCTGAGTATTGAAAAAACAAAACGGTCTCTTTTTCATTCTAACTCTAAAAAACTTCCAATCGAGCTTCCTCCTCTTTTTATTCATGGCGTTCTAATTAAGAGAGCAACATGTACAAACTTTTTAGGGGTTTCAATTGATGAAAATCTCATATGGAAAAAAACATATCGGAAACATTACGTGCAAATTTTTGAAAAGTATAGGTATATTATATAAAGCAAGAAGCATGTTAAATAAACATATTTTAACTCAACTATACCACTCATTTATTCATTGCCACATAAACTTTGCGAATGCGACTTGGGGTAGTGTCAATAAAAGTAAATCAGAACCTCTTCATCCTCAACAGAAACATGCTGCACGTTTTATTAATTTTAAAGACCGTTTTTCACATGCTAAGCCTCTTTTTATTGAAATGAATATTTTAAACATATTTCAACTAAATATTTTTAATGTACTGTGTTTTATGTTTAAGCCTCTTTTTATTGAATTGAATATTTTAAACATATTTCAACTAAATATTTTTAATGTACTGTGTTTTATGTTTAAGCCTCTTTTTATTGAATTGAATATTTTAAACATATTTCAACTAAATATTTTTAATGTACTGTGTTTTATGTTTAAATGTAAAACTTGTACAGCTCCGGTTTCTTTTCACAATTTATATTCCTAAAAAGAAAAAAATAAATATAATTTACGAAATGATAATTTCTTTCTTCAACCAGTTTTCAGAACCAATTTAAGCAAGTTTTGTATTTCTTTTCGAGGGGCGTTTCTATGGAACAATATAGTTTTAAAACATTTTGATTTTTCTCAAGACTGGAACTTTTTCGCATTTAAAAGGAAATTTTAAAATATCATTCTCTCTATTGAAAACATACTTATATATTTTTGAATTTAATTATTTTGATTGATTTATAATGTTTTTACGAATTCTTACATAAAAAATATTTATTTGACTATATACTTGTATACTTAAACTTTGTTTTGTTAATTATATTTTTGTGTATCATGTTAATTTATACATTTTATACCTATCAAGTCTTGTATTTATATAAAACGTTAATTTTTACTTCTAACTTTTGTTTTATAAACTTTATTTGACTGCCTTATTTGTTTTAAATACGTAACGATTGTAAGCGGTTCTTAATGACAAGATCTTCTGCAAGTCTCCATCTTCTATCGTTTAATTTATTGTTATAGTTATTATAAAGAAAAAAAAGAACAAAAATAAAAAAAAAATAAAAAAAATATGATATTTGTTTTAGTAAAAATATCTAAGAGCTATTTTGCCAATTTAAAAAAGTTTTGTATTTCTTATCGTGGTCTTTTTCCTTGCAATAAAATAGTTTTACCTAATTTTGATTTTTCTCTTAAATGGTCTAAATAAAAAATAAAATAAATTATTTTTTCAACACAATATATACAATCAACTCTCCTATAACGCGGTGTGAACTCTCTATATAACGCGATTTACGTAAGAACTTTTCAACACGTTGTTTACATTACTTACGTTATTTATGGGAAAAAGAAAATGTAAATCATTTGCCAAGTAGTGCTCCAAGTTAGAATTTTATTAAAACTAAGCAAAAGGAAAATTTCTTTATTCATTTTTAGATGTCGCTCTGTGTGGTTTGTGTTTGTATTTTATAATACATATTTGACGTTATATCTATAATTATTTTGAAGGTATTTCCCTTTTTCTCAATTGGGATTACGTATTAACCCTCTTATTGTCCATGTGTAAATCATATTTATAAATCACCCAAATGTGAAAATTCTTTATTTTCCTTCTAACTGCATTTCATTAAAACAACCCCCGGACCAAGGAATCATCCGAACTTTCAAAATGTATTACGTACGGAAATTTTTTGAAGTTATATTTAGCAGATAAGAAGATTAAGAATGTAAAACTCTAATTGAAGTTTGGAAAGAATTTTCTAACTTAGACTGCACTTAAATGGTTTCATTATCAAGTACGGAAATTAAACGATCTTAATGCCTGTTGGAGTACGGAAGTGATTGGCCTTTGTTACCTCAATTGGTTCAAAAGGAAGACAATATTTGAGTTAACTGAAGAGTCTACGTCTGACACATTTGTGGAAGAAGGCACTAATAATAAATCTGCTTTAAAATTAACTTGATTTAAAAAAAGGGCTCAATTTAACTGAAAAATTATAGTTTCAATTAACCTAAATTGATCCTTAAAATTTAAAAGAGATTTTTAAAATTGTTTAGCTCCATACAAAGAGGTTTTAAAAGAACATCAAAATAAAACTACCTTTGAAAACCAAGAAAAATATTTTAAAAGTGAAGGGGATTATCAGCCAATTAGAGAATAGAAAAGAAGACGGATTAGACGGCTAATATTTGACAGCAATGATGAATAAGAACAGAATTTACAATGCATCATTTTAATTTTTTGTTGAAAGCAATTTTTTTTCTAATTCTTATTTTAATTTTCTAAATGAAGTAATTTACCATTTGCAATACAATTAGGTTAAATTAAGTTTATTTGTGCAAAATTTGTTTTAAAAAAAATAATTGTTTATTTCTAAGATTCGATACAACATAAAAGCAATATAAACTGAATCGATTCAATTTATATTACTTCTATGTTTCTTATAACGCGGTTTCTATAAAACGCGACAGAAGTTTCCATATAACGCGACTTAAGTTATATACTAAAAATTATATATTTTGTTATTTTCTGTGTTTCTCAGAACGTGGTCTTCAACTAAGCATTTACTAAATCGAGATCTTAGAACACGGTTTCCATATAAGGCGGTACGAATTAATGGCGTTATAGGAGAGTTGACTATATATATGTATATATATATATATATATATATATATATATATATATATATATATATATATATATATATATATATATATATACACGCTAAGATATTAGGGGTGCCAGAAGACGAAAGATTATAAAAAATCATGAGATTTTAAACGAAATTTGACAAAAGACATTAAAAATCATAATGGGATTTTAATAAAAAAATTGTATTTCTGGATAAAGTTATGAAATTTACTTGGTGATGCGCATATTAACTTAATTTATTTATGTTACCAAAAAGTTAAAGTTTTAATTAATTTAATTTTTTTTTATCCATTTATTTAACGAAAAATTGAAATTTACAAAATTAGGTTAGGTGTCACTCATATAGTTAAAAACTAGTCATTGGAGTGACACCTAAACAAAATAAACAAACAAAAAAATTCAACAGTAATATTAAAAATGAAAGTAAGTGTAAATTAAATTAATTAAAAAAAAAAAAATGATTAAGCTATAATAAGTTAAATAAGAAGACAAAAAAAATATGAAAACACTCAATTAATAACAACAATAAAAATCATTAGCAACAACAGCACAAATAATAACAAACTTTACGCAAACGAAAAGGCAAGCACAAAAACTACAAAACGAAAACAAAAATTGCATAACGAAAAGGCAAATACAAAAACTTCTGCAAAATAAAATTTATTAATAATTTATTAAAGAAAAAAATTATTCAAAACTGTAATATAACCATCAGAACTTGTCACAGAGAAGCGCTATTGAAGAAATTAGAAGGTCATTAAATTTTAATGATTTTACCATTCGGAATGGTAAAAAGACCACAGGAAGTTTCTGCATTCTAAAGCCATTGCTTTAGCTTCAACCAAAATATTGCCCCATGATAAGCAGATGACTGGTTTTGGCAATAAAATAGAGTTTTTTGTAAAGCGAATAATTATAGCAAAATCGCAATGAACCTAAATATGCAATTTTTTTTCGTGAGTTTCCTAAACATAAAATCGAAGTAAATAACTTAAACGTTGCGCTTTTGCATTTTATTCAACAATTTTAATTAAAAATTCGGATTGTAAAAACTTTTTCGTGAAGATTCTCATTCGTCTGGTTAAAAGATTATGAACCGGCAAAATGTAATGCCTGAAATATAATACAACTTTATAGAAGATACTTCGCATCTTAAAAGTTTGAAGTAATCTTTATTTTTTATGCCAGTATCTGTCGCAAAAGGTGAACGATCTTTAAGTAAATAAAAATTGATTTAAAAAAAAAAGATAGTTTCGGCCAATTTAAAACAAGAACTTTTATCGGATATGCATTTAAGAACGTCTATCGGATATACATTTTGAAAATGAAACATAATAGTAATAACAACTTTTGCTTATAACAAAGCAAAAAAAAAAAAAGAGTGTTTTCAATATTAATTTCAAATAATCTGTTTATTAATCCACTTTTTAAAAAAAATGCAAAATAGCGCTGAAAATATAACAAAAAATTAAATAGTAGATTCAGTTCTGATATTGTCTACTTGAATATTTAAAAAAATAAGTTATTTTTTTTTAGGTTTGCTTTTTTTGGTTGATTCCATTTCATTTAATCTTGCACAAGATTCATCAGATGTCAGATATTCCGCCAATGTTGGTACAGAGCTTATATTATTAATGTCATTGATTGCCGATATAATTTTGATATCATTTATTACTTGCGCTAATAATTGCACCCGATGTCAAAGGCTCTGCCGTTGACAATTAATCACTGGTTATTCTACATCGTTTTAGTGGAAAATTCCACAAGTTTCAAAAGCCATTATAGCATTGCTTCTACTGAATCCCCCACTTTCTGTAACCAAATTCAGCAATTGTGGAAAAGTTGCTTTATCTACATTTTTGTATCGTGTTGTATCATAAAAGGTTTTCAAACAAGGATGCTTTGATTGTCTTGAAAACACCTACATCTAAAGGCTGTAAAACACTACTTGTGTGGGCAGGTAAGCAAAGTAACTCAATGTTGCTTGCAATAGCAAAGTTTACTACAGTTTTTAATATGTAAGAGTTGTGTTCGCCAAATATTAGAAGCTTCGATTCTTCTAACTGGTTTGTTTCGGTAACAAATATCTTTTCAAACCATTCAATGAATTTGAGGGATTTCATCCAACTTGATGAAAACAGTTGTAACGTGCATTGTCCGGACCGCCATTGCACCAGGTGCTGTAAAGGTGAAGAAGACCTTTATAAACAATATTTGGTGATAAAAATTTACTGGTTGCAGAACAGCATACCTGCACTAGGAACATTATTTTAGTTGAAGTACCAACCGTTTTATGCGGATTCTTTAATCCACGTTTGCAGAGAATTTTTTGCTTGCCTATGTTGGTTTTTAAATCCTGTTCCATCTACATTAAATATAATTTGTGACTTATTCTGTAGATGAATTTTCTCAATAAAAACTGCTAGTTGTTATTGTACAAGATTGTCCAATCCAACGGGTTCATTTTTCCATCTCTCCTCAAAACCACGCATCCAATCAATTCCAGGCTTGCCATTATTAAAGGTATTAGCTCTACCACTACTGTTAATGTAATTTTGTACAATACTCGCAAAATTGCAACAATCTATCCTAAAGCCTCAGTCTCCAAGTTTCTGATTCGTATGAACAATCAACGTTTCCTCTTCTCTTGTCAAAATTGTTGGACGTCTAACTTATTTACAATGAATTTTCTTGAGATGATTAATTTATGTTATTCTATTGATATTGCACATAAATGCCGCCTTACTGATGCCGATCATACAATCGGTATGTTGAACTTGGTTTTTTTATATAGTTGCGAGGCATGATACAATATGATCATAAACTCTAAAAAAAAATCGATCATTTATCTATTAACACTTAAAGCATAATGACAATAACCACACATTATGAGTAAATTTTGACAGACCTATGGGGTATATTTGACAATCCTGTCAATGTTACCCCAAAACCGAAATTGTGCGTTTTAATCAAAAAATACTAAAAAATCATTTTAAATGCTCAGCATTTAGAGCATCATAAAAATTCATTTAAAAAATTATGTTATATGGTTTACTTACCCTATAATTTAAGTTTTTAACATTAAAAAATTAGGAATAAGTTTAATTTGTGTTTGCCGTATTGTGTCGTTATTTATGTTTACAATTATGTGGATAAAAATAACTATATTAGTTCATTTAACAGATTACTGTCACATTGTTCAAAATAATTTAAACAATAGTCAAATGGTGACTGGTAAAAACATTTAATATAATACGTGTCAATGTTACCTACCTGTCAATGTAACCCCGCGTTGCCTTACTAAATGAACTAAAAAATCCTAAAAAATAAAAACTTAACGTTAAATACCAAAAAAATAAATCAGATAAAAATAAAAATAACTACACAGTCGAAGAAGCCAAAGAAATTTACTATATGAAGCACAAATATAATTTGAAGTTTGGTAATTCACCGGCTGCCGTAATACCGGCTAGAATAAAAATAGAAAAATAAATTAGTTATCGTTGAACTTTTATCGACTTTGATAATGGAGGTGACTTTAATAATTTTGCTTGTTAGCTTCAAAAGTGCACCTGAAAATATAATTGTAAAATAACCAGCCATTTTTTCCTGGTTTATAACTATATTCTGTGTATATTTAAAAAATAAAATGATTGTAATGTGACTCTAACTCAAATGAGCAAACGTGTTGGACTTAACCTGACTCAAACAACAAAGAATTTTTGCACTTTTCAGAAAAACTTATCATTTTAATTTTTTGGAATAAAAACCTGTTGATGTAGCTTTTTGAAAGTCCATTATAATGTGGTTTTCTGAAAACCCATTATGATGTGACTTTCTGAAAACCCGTTATGACGTGACTTTCTAAAAACCCATAATAATATGGCTTTCTAAAAACCCATTATGATGTGGCCTTCTGAAAACCCATTATGATGTGGCTTTCTAAAAACCCATTATGGTGTGGTTTTCTCAAAACCCATAATGATGTGGCATGTTCCTCTTATAATATACGACACCACTGTATATACCATTCGTTTTTAGTTAATTCCAATCAAATTTCCACAAAAATACTAACAATATTTTACTTTTACAGATAATTTTCAGTAATTGGCATTTCAATTGTAAGTTGTAACATTTTAATACTTTAATGTTTTAAATAATTATTTATTATTAAGAAATAAGATAATCTAAAAACGTAAACCAGTAGTCGTCGTATGCATCGTATCCAACAGAAGTCATACAAAATACTTTGTTGGATATCTAAATAACTAGAATGTCAGTCTTCAAGATATTAAAGCTATATGGTAGAACATATAGTACTTTACACAACAAGAGCAATCTGAGACATATTAAAAAATCAAGAGGGCAGACCAGAAACGAAGCTACAGCCCGATACCGAAGCTACAAATTTTTAACATTCTGACAGATTGGAAGATTAAAAGTGTATTGTTCTTGCTGTACTTTTTTTATAAATAGAGCACCACCTTCAACCACTGAAGACAAATGATAGTTATCAGCTATAGTTTGCAAATGTGAAAAATATTGAATCCCACTAAAAGTGTGTATCAAATGAAAAAGATATTAATACAATCATACTAGTATCAGATTAGATATCAGAAACATTCAATTAATAATTAATCTTGGAGCTTTTGATTAAAGAACATTAACATCTAGTCATTCAAAACATCATCATCGTCGTCATTCAAAACATCATTATCATCGTCATTCAAATCATCATCATCATCGTCATTCAAATCATCATCATCATCGTCATTCAAATCATCATCATCGTCGTCATTCAAAACATCATTATCATCGTCATTCAAATCATCATCATCATCGTCATTCAAATATTTGTTTTTATAACTACTCAGTAAATATTTTTGTATCTGCAGTGGACCCAGTGACATTCTGAGTTTTGCTCATCGGTTACTAAGTAGACCATAAGGGGCATCCACTATAAGTGGTCAGCTAATAATTTTCCAACATGTAACAAAGTGGATAGTTATTGGCTGGCTTTTGATGACTGCCACTTACAGTCCACTAATTAACCAATGAACAAACCTACAGTGAACCGTTCAAAATGCATGTATAGGTCCTTCTTAAATTCCGCTATAGAATGTTTTCTGGGTAGTCCCTGCATCACTTGTGAGGTACTACGATATACAATTTAATTTTTAGTCAAGTTTTGACACCAGTTGTTAGATTATTTTTGTTTTGTATATGCCTCTCAAAGATATGCCTAATTTGACAATATGTTGTTTTTCAGTTTTTTGGTTCTGTATCTTTTTTATGATTAAATGTTGAGAAACAACTAAAGAAAATTAATAATATTATTATTATTATTATACAACTGCTAATTAAGCCAATTATGAATGTTTGCGTTCATAATTATGCTATTGATATATAAAACATAAAAAAAATTATCATATAAAAAAACATTCCAAATTATCATTTTATCTCAGATCATACAAACATAACAAGTTATCGTCCCATCTCAGATCTACCAATCTTCTCAAAAGTATAAGGAAAAACAATGTATAACAGAATGTACACTTATCTTACTGATTATAAACTTCTTTATAAAAATCAATTCGGTTATCAGCGAAACAGTTCTACTGAACACGCAATTCTCCAAGTAACGCGCAGTATTGTCGATTCCTTTAAAAATTCTCAATTTCTACAAGACATATTTACTATTTCTACTAGATATATTTAGTTTCTTCCAAAGCTTTTGATACTGTTAAATGTCACACCTTCCCTCAAAAAAGGAAACCAAGACAAGAGGCCGGGAGAATTAAAAAGAGCGATTGTTTTTACTCAGTAATTGTTTAGCGTTACGTGAATAAAAACTTCAGCAATTTTGCTCAAACTTTTATTAACGTTTAGCTGAACAATTATTCAGCGTTCTTGGAATAAATTGCTTAGCTTTACGTGAATAAAAATTTAAACGAGTTAAAAAAATAAATGATAATAAACGCTAAAAAAAATTTTTCTCGTA
This sequence comes from Hydra vulgaris, assembly GCF_038396675.1. Classification (NCBI taxonomy): domain Eukaryota; kingdom Metazoa; phylum Cnidaria; class Hydrozoa; order Anthoathecata; family Hydridae; genus Hydra; species Hydra vulgaris. The sequence continues at coordinate 46,908,242 of NC_088925.1, forward strand.
AAGCTGAACAATTACTCCAAAAACGCTGAGTAAAAGCAATTGCTTTTTTTTATTCACGCGGCCTAAGATTTATAAACTCAAGTTTGTGTCTCTCACCTATACCGTACAAGGTGACGAAGATAATTATTATAGATAGGATTATAAAACACTGGGATCAATCTAATCTGGGAACATATCAAAGTCTCAACATAGATTTGTACATCACAAAGGCTGCCGCACACAACTGATTAAGTCCCGTAACATTTTAATAGAAGCAGTTAGTTGTGCCCACCTAGTTAAAAAGATTTTCTACCAACTTTGCCAAAGCATTCAACACGTTGTCACACAACGAATTCTTAATGAGATTCATGCCAATGGTATTTGAGGCCAACTAATTAACTGAATCACTGGTTGGCTAGCTGATGAACATCCGAGTCAATAAGGGTGACAAGTGGCGTCCCTCAAAAATTAGTTTTTGCATCACTGCTATTTGTGTTCTTTTTCCATGACTAACCAGACTGCATTTAAAACTTTACCAAGTTATACGCCAATGATGGCAAGATTTTACGAGTTATTGATGTCAATCAATTTTCATCTGGTAATGAAAAACTGCAAGCGGACATCAACTAATCTGTAAATTGGTGAAACAATTGTTTTGTCAAATTTAACTTTGATAAGTGCAAAGCAATGCAAATTGGTTGTCGGAAAAAGTACTTAATAATACCGTGGTTGGCATTGATGGTTGGGCAGGTAATTAAATGATTGATTGTCTTATAAAAGACATTTAAATGTTGAAACTTTTTAGCTATGAAAAACACTGTAACAGCTGTACATTAAACCACATCTAGATTTTTGTGCACAAGCCTGGTCATCCCTTCTTAATTCAGAAATTTCTCTTGTTCAACAACGCGCAATATTTTTTAAAGTTGCTCATCCTTTCCTTTTTTTAAGTTTTCTTATCAAACTCAGCATAAAATTAAAAAAAATGACCTGTCTTTTAAAAACCATATTTTAAGTCGTTGGAGGTTTAGAGGCGCTTGATATAGTTGATGTACTTACAGTAATCTCTTTTAGAAGTACTTTTATAATACTAATTGGCTGCAGCAATCTCAATTTTCAGCCTAGTGTTGCTTTCCTTTATCAATCTTAAACTTTTTTTGTATAAGTTTGATTATTGTAAAAAATAAATAAAAATGTAAGACCTTTCTGTTTTCAGCTGTAGTCCCGCTAAATGGACGATCTTACTCAACAGGCTTTCGGACAACAGATATTCAGCTTAGATTGCCGCAATACAATTGCAAAACGAGCACAAAAAGTTACGGCTGCTCTAAGGCCTTAGTTTTAGCTTCAACCAAAATATAGACCCATAATGAGCAGATGCAGGGTAGTGTAGAGGGTGAGTCATCCGAGCAAATAGCTTGGACCCCGGCCCCAACGGGACCGCTAAAAGGGCATATAGTAACACACATATAGTACATAATGTTCAATGCTGCAAACAATAGAGCAATTGAGTTCTTTATAGTCAATAAAAAAAACTCTAGTCTGGAAAAGCTATTTTTTAAATCTTATTTTTGAATTTTGCGATAAAAGTTATCACGTGATCAAATCTAGTGCAAAACAAATTTTATAAAATAGCGTATTTGGAAGTGTTTTTTAACAGGCGATTTTATATATATATATATATATATATATATATATATATATATATATATATATATATCTTTATCTATATCTATCTATATATATATATATATATATATACAGAGGAATCTCATCAGTCGAAATTCTGAGCATGAACATTCAAAAATCCATAAATAGTGGTACATTTAGTGGCGTGAATTGGAAGTTCGAATAAAAACTGATCAGTCATTTGAAAATTTTGTAAATTGCTAAACCCTTAATAAAACAGCCACCTGGAGATAAATCCTGGAACGAATGTCGGATACGATTCTATTTCTTTGAGAAAGTGGATTGGCTCTTCATGAAAAATCTAACCTAATTGGAGATTCTTATAATGGCAATCTCATAGAATTGCTGGAACTGATTTTGCATTACGATCTAGCAACATGCGATGAATGTCAAACAATCACAGGACAATGGTTAAGGGCTTCAGACCACTAAAATTAATGACACACTTGATGTAATCCAAACTGAACAAACTATGTTTTTTATTTGATATTTACATGAACAATAACTTGGAAAATTTTAAATTGAAGAGCGGTTTTTATTCTTTGCAGATTGTGCCAAGAAATTAGATCTGATATTGCAGGATTGATTCTAGAAGCTTTGGAAATTTATTTTGAAGACTGCCTTGGCCAAGGCTATGACAATGGAGACAACATGTCAGGACAATGAAAGGGTGTTCAAACAATCCTACAAAAGAATAACCTATTGTCTATATTCTCACCCTGTGGTTGTCATTCATTTAATTTGATAGAATGCTGCCTCAAACCGTACAGATGCTGAGATTTACTTTGGATACTTTGAAACCAAGTATACAATTTTCTCTGCTAGTCCACAACGCTAGAATATGTTGCAAAAGAGGCAAAAGACGCCCCTCTATGTGTTCCAGATTACCCATATCTTCATGATGTGTCTTTGTGCGGGCAATCTGGAACACAATCAACTGAGAGACTTGACAACACTTGCCCTTTCTCTAATCACTTAAATCAGATCATTGAATCTTTGGAAGAAATTTATGTTCAGAGCTTAATTCTCACGTCTAAAAAAAACTGTAATTAGAGGTGCCCTGAAATATATGAGTTCCTTTAAGTTTGAAAGAGCTCATATATTTCATGGCATCTCTAATAAAAATTTAGAATAGTTACTATTGATATTGATATTGGTGAGAAAGGCAACTATTGATAATGAAGTGAAAAATATTGAAGGATTGATCAGTCACCTTAAATCTGTGTGGGAGGAAAGTCAAACAATTTTGAAAGAAGTCAAATTAGTTGCAAATACTGCAATCAGTTCTGAATTTCCAATCTTTCCATTCAACTTATAAAACAAAATTTCTAAAATGAAGCTTGGAAAACTCCTTAGAAATGCAATGATTGCACTATGTATTTTAGCTTTAACTCCAATTATAACGGCCTCAAGTGAGCGTTCATTCAGTGAGTTGAAGGTCATCAAGAACTTTTTGCGCTCAGTTAAACAAACACAAAGAAGTAATCTTGCCATTTCGAGAATCAAGTGCCTATTAACACGAAATCTTGAGTTCCTTGATGTGAAGAGTTTTCAAAACAAAAGACAAAAACAATAATACTGTAAGAAACAAAAGCTGGATTTCTTATTATACTTATATACCACTAATACAATCAAAAAATATGAGCAGGCTTATTTTTTGGAGAAGAAGGAGGAGGAGAAAGATGATAATAGGGGTATGGGGTAGGGGTGGGGTTGGGCCCCAAATTAAAAGATGCTTGGGGCCCCAAAATCCTGTGCACTGCCTTGAGCAGATGATTTATTATGGCAATTAAAAAAAACCTTTTGAATAATTGAAACTTAAAAAAAATATAAAAAGTATGTTAACAAAAAAAAATCTGTAAATGGAATTTTCAACCTATTGTACAAAGGATCCATATTTTTCTTGGTTAAAAAATTAACTTTTTTAAAGAAGAAAAAAGAATATAGAAAACATTTATAAAATAAAAGAAAATAAATCAACAAAATAAAAGAATAAATAAATGTTTTAAAAAAAAACCAAGACAAAAACCAAACCAAGATTTTTTATTTTTTCATATATTTCTTTAGTTTTCTTTCATATATTTCTTGCGATTATTTATTAACGATTTACATTTTAACTATGCTGTTATGCGGTCTTGTAGTGATGGTTTTTTTCCCTTTAGTTTTTTAGCGTATATAGTTTTACTTATTATTTTTGGTTAGTCATTTATTGTTTTATTTTTTAAATATTATTTATTTTTTAAAAGTGATATATACACTTTTTATACAGTCAAATATTGTTTGTTTTTATTTTTATTTTAGCCATTTGTTATATGTTTTAATATACTGTATATTATCATTATTTTCTTTCTTTATTATTGTTATTATTTTTAATCTTATGTTTTTTTTTTGTTGCCAAAAGCACTTTGCGTAATTTTTTGTTTTGTTTGTAATGTTTGTTGTAACTTGTTTTGTTATGATTTTTTCAGTGTTTTTCTGTTTATATCTTATTTATTTATATGGTCATAATCTTTGCAATATATTTTGGTTATTATATGATAACAACTGTAATTAATATATTTACCAAATCTTTATATTAATAATAATCGTTTTTATGTCATCGTTAGTTGTTACCACTGATCTCAAAATATAACTGGATAGCGGATTCGATTGTTTTTTCCGAAAAAGTTGAAGCCAAAATTGGCCTCCCAAGATGGCGGCGATTTTAGATCCTAGCGGTGAAGCCAATATACGTTTTATATGGCTTTATCAAACTGCGAAAGAAAATAATTAAATGAGCTAATAAATTTATTAAAAATAAAAGAAAACAAATTAATTTTATAAATGTTAGAGAAAAATAAGAAATTATTTTTTTGAATAATTGAATTTATTATTAAATGGCATTTACAAATTTAGTCAAGTCTTATGTATAATTTATGTACCTTTTAGTTCTTAGTTACCCAATGCTGTATGCTAGAAGGTTAAGAACATAACAGCATGGTAAGCGGCAATCATTTCTACCTACAATTTTATATTCTCTATTTTTTGATGCCATTTTGTACAAATGCTGCATTAATTGTTAACTGAGTGCTGTCAGTATACAAAAACTCTGGGGTTCCTTCTAGAATTATATTATACTTGAATTCTATTATTGCATAGACTATTTGAATAAAATATTCTAAAGTGTCACTAATACCGATCAAAAAAAACCAGGCCTGAATTATAGTTATTTATAACAACTCTTAAAACAAATTAAAAGTAAATAAAAGTTTTTTATAGTTTGAAGGATAATTCCTCAATACAATTATATTTGGAGTTTATTCGCATAATATATTGATTATATGATATATTAAATTTAAGAAAACGATTTGCAAAAGGATACATATCATATCATTAGTCTTAAAGAGATTGCTAGTACACAAATGATCTTGCATAATTGAAAAACTGGTTTCATTGGATATTTGGCAGCAATTAAATCTGTTCAAGGTAAATTTCTCGACTGGGTTGAAAAAGAAGGTTCACCATTAAATTATTTATTGACATCTAAACACAGTCAAAACCATCTAGAGCTCTTTTTTGGTGCTGTGAGATCTGCAGAAATGTTTAACAGCAATATCAATTGCCAACAATTTACAGCCACATATAAATGACTTTTGATGCAAAGTAGCGTTCAATGTTCAAATGAAAACTGAGCATCAGAGATAAAACTCATATATAATATGTTTCAGACGATTCTTTTGCTGACTCCAGTACTAAAATATCTTTGACTGAAATTGAATTAATAAGAAAATATGGTTTTTTGGAGAAAGAACCAACTGTTAGTGATCACGATAATGCAGATATTCCAAACTGCAACAATCTACTTAAATACAAAAAAGCTTTGATCTCATATATTGCTAGATAAAATGACTTCAAAAAAAAAATATCTTCATTAGATGTCAGAATGCACAAGTATTCCCTTTTCATTACAAAATAGCTTTTAAAAATTCAAAGACAGAAGAGGTTTGATTAAATCAACCATAAGTGTTATTATCATATGCAAAGAAACTAAAAGGTGTTTCCAAATTAATTGGTTGCTTTAATAGATAGCAACTTTCCAAATGAAATAGGAATTCAAAATGCAATTGCAAGTGCTCTTTTGAGATCAGTCGATTTCTCGAAAATATTAATTGAACTAGCTCTTTATGTTTAACTCAGCTATAATTGATAACAACTTATTTTCCTTCAGCTCATTGGGCAGTTTGGCTGCCAAATTAACTAGAAAAACAAATATATATATATATATATATATATATATATGTATATATATATATATATATATATATATATATATATATATATATATATATATATATATATATATATATATATATATATATATATACAGTGGGCAAAATAATCGTCCGTACATTAATGAAAAGTATCTATATTTAATCAAAACAACATTTAAAAGTATTTAGATTTAAAAGTATTTAGATAGTTGTAATTAAGAGTTTTTAAAGAAATATTATAATATTAAAGTAATTTTAAGTGTATTAGTTAAAAATATATTAATATATGAAAAGTTATACAAGTTTATTTGAAAAGAGTTAAGAGTTTAAACAAAAAAATTGTCCGTACACTATGTTAATTTTTAAATTAAAATTAGTTAAAATTAAATTAATATCTTGTTGGACCACCACCACACGTAAGAGTATTTGACGATTTTAGCTGGCCAAAATTGAAATTATTAAAAGTGGCCGTACCCACTTAATTACCTACCCTTATTATCTCTCGATAATGGTCGCTTAATGAGCAGTTAATGGTTTGGTTATAAAAGTAGTAATTGGAACTACACAGTCTAGTTAAATATCCGATCTATATCTGCGTGGTTCATTTTGTTTACGAGCAATTTTAGTGGTGTTTATTGAAGCTGTGTACAAGTGTTTACAACAGAAGTTTTACAGTGTTATATCATGGATGAATCTATGACAGGTAAGTACATTATTTACTCTTACTACCGTTTTGAAATATTAATTACCACAAAAGTTATGTACCATGAAACTTAGCATTTTTTTAACGAATTTTAAAGTAAATTTTGACTTTAAAAGTGAAAAAGCTGTAGTGCGCATTGAAACGCTCTTAGTTTTTTTCGTTTTTCTATGAGTTTATACCACTAGCTATTTAAAAATCCTAATTTCAACTGCCTGTTGATGCCATCTAAATTTTAATCATGTTCTAAGCACATTAAGGTCCAAGATGAGTTTTTCAACTTAATTTTTTTTTCTAGATGGGTCATCAGGAATGCAAACAATCTCTTGTTTGGATTTTTACAACAGTATTCAGCAGCAGGAGGCTCCAAATTTCAATGAAAAAATGGACTCAAAAATTTGTTATCAAGAAATCAATATACCGAAGAACTAAAAACAGTATACAAGCGTCAAATGTCGAGTTTGAAAGCTATTTTTAGAAAAATGTGGTCGTCTTCATCCAGAACTCATGAAATATTTATTAAGAAGCATGGCCCTTGGCTGCAAGGGAGTTTCCAAATACTGGGTACCCCATCCACTCCATCATCAGCAGGACGACCAAGAAAAAGTTTTGTCGATTCTAGTGAACGATGAAAAAGGAGAAAAACAGAACAGCTCAGGAAAGATGTGGAACCAGAAGTTATTGTTTTTGCAGCTGAAACTTGTTTGACAACAAGTGGCAAAAGAAGTGCTGCAACCGTCCTCAAAGATCTTAAAACATCTCTCAAACGAGCAAAAGTATAAAAAAGCCTATCGCGGCAGTCTTGAACCTACAAAAAAATCATTGACACCGTTAGAGGCTCTTTTAATATTTACTGACGCAGGCCTAACAAAATCTCAATATGAAATCGTACGTACAAGTGACAAGAAGCAACGGCCCTGCTACAGTATTTTGGTCGAAGAAAAAAAAACATGCTATCCTGATCCTGATTCGTTCACAGTCACAGAAAGTTTAGCTGAAGTAGACTTACAAAGTCTGTTATGGCTTCCAGCAGACACAGTTTAATCAAAAGTTTGAGGATGACTCTAATTCTGATGCCAGTATATTTCAATGCTCAATGGTTCCATTACAGCTAACTTGTGGAGTAAATAAAAAGGTTATCTGGCAAAACCCTACACCATCGTCTCTAAGGTTTTGCAGGCCAATTCGAATTAGGTTTATAAAAGAAACTGCTGATGTAATAGTTGAAGAAATTGCTTACATGGAAAACAAAATTGCAGGCTTGAAACCAACTCAACTTCAAGACATAGCAGTAGAACATGTGATGATGTTAACTATGATTGACGGAAAAGTCTGTAACGCAGCAACCTCCACTAAATCAACCATGCGATATTATAATTGTGGAGCAACATCAAGACAATTTAATGATTTGGACAGAACATGTGTTGGCAATCAAAGCAGCTACAAATTTGGACTATCCATTCTGCATGCTAGAATACGGTGTTTTGAAAGTCTCCTTCACCTATCATATAAATTGCCTGTAAAATAATGGCAGAAAAGGCTGAATGAAGATGAGAAGAGACTTATCTCAGATAGGAAAAAGAAAATCCAAGATGAATTCAAGAACAAAATGGGCATTCTTGTCGACATACCTAAGGTTGGATTTGGGAATACCAATAACGGCAACACAAGCAGGAGATTCTTCAACGACCCGGAAACATTTGCAGATATCACTGGAGTAGTCTTCCGTTGAATTTCCAGAATGAAAATTCTCCTAGAAGTAATTTCCAGTGGCCACAAGATTGATGTAGAAAAGTTCAGACAGTATACTTTGGATACTGCAAAGCTTTATGTTGAACTATACCCCTGGTGTCCAATGACTCCAACTCTGCATAAAGTTTTAGTACATGGTCCTGATATAGTAGAGAATGCACTTTTTCCAATTGGACAATTGTCGGAAGAGGCTGCCGAAGCCAGAAACAAACATTTCCGGGAGTACAGACTTAGCTATGCTAGAAAATTTTCTAGAAAAGATTGTAACCAAGATATCATCAATAGGTTATTGTTAACATCCGACCATCTGTTGTCCAGCATTGGGAAAAAGAAACACAAACTTACAAAGCCTTTTTCAAAAGAAGCTGTGGAATTGCTTCTTCCTGGAGAAGTCCAAGATTCCGACACTGAAAACAACGAAAATGAAGAATATTCTGACAATGACGAAGTGGAATCTAATTAAATATCAAAATATAGTATGTTATTTACCATAATAAAGTTTGAAAAATAATATATCTTTTATTTCCTCAAATCCTATTGAATAGAATAAAATGAAATCCCTAAAGTACTCATCTTTCCCCTATATTGAACGCCACTGGCTTAAATTTGTACAAATTACATTTAATTTACAATTTCTTGTCATATGCTAAAGTTTTCAGCTGTTAAAAAGAGAGAAATAATTTTTGCCAGCTAAAATCGTCAAATACTCTTACGTGCACCAGCTTCAATAACTGCTCTACAACGATTTTTCATTGATGAGACGAGTTTAGACGTAATTTCTTGATTAATTGATGACCAAATAACTAAAACCAATTACTTGAGCTCGTTTTTATTCTTTGGAGCTCGATCTTTCATTCTTTTTTCCACCACCGACCATAAATGTTCTATAGGGTTTAAATCGGGCGATTATGCAACCCAATCTAACACGTTAATGCCATTTGCAGCAAGATATCTGGTTACAGATCCAGCTTTGTGCTTTGAATCGTTGTCATGTTGGAATATAAATTCCATTCAAAGTCCTAATTTTCCTGCCGAAGCCACCAAATTCCGTTCTAATATGGATCTATATAAGTGTTGATCCATTTTCTCATCAATAAATTCAATTTTGCCAACACCGGACGCACTCATGCAGCCCCAGACCATAACATTTCCACCACAAAATTTAAATGTTGCCTTCAAACACTTTACATAATATTCTTCTCCGACTCTTCTATAAACTTTTGCACCACAATCAGCTCCATATAAATTAAATTTACTCTTGTCTGACCAAATAATCATATTCCAGAATGTATCATTCTTCAGAACGTGTTCCTTTGCCCACTGCAACCGTTTTCTCTTGTTCACTAGGCTAATGAATGGTTTTCTCCGAGGCGTCCGTTCAAAAATATTGGCTTCATGCAGTCTGTTCCTAATTGTTTGTGGCGATAATTTAATATTTAATTCATTTTCCAGCTCTTTTGATACTTTTACGGCATTTTTTCTTCTATTCTGCTCGATTTTCCTAACTATGCACCTGTCAACTCTTGGTGTTGTTGATCTTTTTCTGCCTCGTACACCATTATTTGCCACTGATTTTGTTTTTAAATACTTTTCCCATATATATTGAACAGAGCTTGGTGGTATTTTCAACATTTTTGCAACTTTTTTAATTGATAATCCATTTTCCCTATCAAAAATTACTCGTATTCGTAAGTCAATACTATATTCTTTTCTTTTTCCTTCCATCATAGCCACGTAGTTAAGAAAAGGTTTATTTTTATTTATTATAGTAATATTTAACCTAAAAGTACAAGATATTAATATAAAAATCATTTATAAACAAAATTTTACCTTATAAATCAAATGTACGGACAATTTTTTGTTTTTAAAATTTTTAAAACTTTTAAATAATTTAATTATAATTTAAATTGTCGGGAGAAAATTCAAAATAGTGTATCGTTTTTATTTGTTTTCTTGTGCGCTATCTATTGGTTTAATTTATTTTTTTCTATCATTTAAAGTTTTAGAGCGTTTTTCAAAAAGCCTTATTTTTCATTAATGTACGGACAATTATTTTGCCCACTGTATATATATATATATATATATATATATATATATATATATATATATATATATATATATATATATATATATATATATATATATATATATGTAATATCTATTTGTAAAAAATAATTTCATAATAGTTTATTATAAAAAGATATTCAGCTGCCTACCATGCAGTTGTGTTATTAACCTTATAGCACACAGCATTGGGTAGTTAAGAACTAAAAGGTGCATAAATTGTATTATAAAAAATGTTAAACAAATAATTTATAGTAAAACTAAGATTAAAAGAAAGTTAATGAATGAAAAATTAACAAAATATGAATAAAATTATTTCAGTTTTTCAAACTTAAAATAATTATTGGAAAGTTGTTTGGAAATTATTAACTTGGATAACTACTACTTTCTCATTTGTTCTTTTCAAATGTTAAATAAACTAATTTTAATTAAAAAAACTGAAAATTTTTATCTTATTTAATAACATTTATTTTTCTTTAAAAAAGCAAGATATTATATAAACATTTTGTTAAGAGTATATTTTGTTAAACATTACATAATTTAAAAATTTACGTAAATATGTAATATTGCGTTTTTTTCAAAAATTATTATGTAAAATCGAAAATTAAATTTATATTTGCAGCTTGTACATTTAAAAATATTTATATATATATAAATGATATAAAAGTTCGTATCAAAAATTTCTTCATTTGTAATCAACCAAAACCGTTGCCATCTTGAGAGGCCAAAACTAGCTTCAAAAAATTTGCCGTATACGCTATTCAGTTATATTTTGAGATCAGTGGTTGTTACGTTTTGTCAGATTATTACTGTTTAAAACTGTAACTTTGTATGTATAAACATAGTCATAAAATACATAGTCTGGCCAGTTGAAGAGTGCTTTTGTTTATCTTATTGTTAGCGTTTTTTTAGAAACCAGTCAACCAGTGCACACTGTTTGTAAACACAGACTCATTTAAGAATAATATTTACAAAAAGGTTGTTGATTTATCCTTGGTATTTGCAAATGCCTGGTGCTAATTGCTCCATTTTCGGTTGTGGTACTTCTCGAAGAAATAAAGGTGTTTCACTTTTTAAGATACCATCCACCAATAATGATTTCAACAAAGAATGAAGAGAAAAACTTATACACATTATAACTAAAGATAGAATAATTGAGGAAAGCCTAAAGACTCAAATAAAAAAAAATTGTTTATTTACGAAAAATATTACGAAGCTTAGATGTTAATTGTCAATCCAATTAAAACTACTCTCAAGCCTGGTTCACTACCTACATTAAATCTTCCAGTTAAAAGCTTTTCACTGTAATGCCCTTCTTTATGTTTGCTTATTTCCAAAGCACGAGGATCAGCTTCTTCTATATCCCTAAAGAGATCAGCTTTTCCTTCTACATCAGATGAAACAGTTAATAGTAATTTGACTGGGATATAAATGCTAGTGAAACCTTTTTAAAATTGACTAAGATAGATAATGTTCACACTGTTCCGAAGTTCGAAATTGACGATAGCCTCTCATTTACTATTCGTATATTTTTATGGCTTCTACCAGATAATCATGAAATATACTTGCATTTAAAAAGGTCAATGTTTAATACAACTATTTCTAACCTTATTTATATTTTGATATCATATATGGTATGTCCTGGTATTACAAATAAATCAGTTAGTTCTTTGGATATCTTATTTTATACCTAAAAAGTTTGAATTATTTAATAGTTATTCTTTACCTTTAAATCAAACAGAACATATCCGATCTCTTTCATGCGAAGTTATTATTACTAAGGATAAAATTTGTAAGGCATGCCAATGTCTTCAGTCTCAAGAAAAAATACCTTTTCAAAAAAATAGTGATAAATTACTTATTCCAGCTAAACAATTTCTAAAACTGCACCAAAACGTGTAAAATTAACCCTACAAAATTATTGTTTAGAAAATAAATTGCTAAAAGAGAACATAAAAGAAATGCAAAAGGAATTAAGTAAATCCTCTTATCTTGTCAGCGATGACACAAAGACTTGTTTTCAATCATATTAAAAACTTATAGGACAGTCACTCCATTTATGAAGCTATTTTAGGATGATCAGTAAAAATACTTAAATACTTGGAATTCGTTATCACCCAATGATTATTCGCTATTGTTTAGGTCTTGTTGCAAAGTCTCCTGCAACTTATGAAGAAATTCGTTTTAATGAAAAGACAGATTCTGGATTTGTAATTTTACCAAGTCAAAGGCGTTTAAGAGACTACAAAAACTATATCCAACCACAAAGAGGATTTAACCATGAAATTGTCAATGAATTAAATTTAAAGTTAAAGGATTTCTCTGAGCAAGAACGGTTTATTACTCTTTTATTTGATGAAATGAAATTTGGTTTAGGATAAGTATTCTGGTGATCTTATTGGATTTGTTGATCTTGGTGACACAAATATTAACTAAGCAACTCTTAACAACGTTGATGAAACTGCAACACATATCCTTGTTTTTCTTGTGAAATGTATTTCAAACCCTTTTAAATATAGTTTTGCAAACTTTGCTACTACAAACATCCAAGCTATTCAATCATTCCCCTTATATTAGAGCTTTCATGCAATCTTAAAGTAATTGCTACAAGTGATAGCTGTGTAACGCTTCTTAACAAGGCCTTAGATTGCACTAGAAATCAAAATTGATTTTCCAAGCCATTTTATTTGATGAATAATGAAAGGCTAATATGGTTGACTGAAGTTTTTTTTAAATTTTTTGAAGATTGGAAATTGTCTATAGATCAAAGCCCTGGAAATTTTACTAAGGCTGATCGGGGTAATATGTTTTCATCTTGGCAAACATATGAAGGGATCAATATTACTGTTCACTCAGTAATTGATTTAATTAAATAACTTTCAAATATGGGTGTCCAATAAGTTTTAACTGAACGGCTATGTCAAGATTCATTAGAAAATTATTTTGGCCAACAACAAGCCATTGGAAGAAGAAAGGATAACCCATCTTTACATGATATTTGGTATAATAACAATACGATAAGTAACCAATGTACTTTCAAACCAATTATAGGTCTAACTAATAGTCTTGATAATAATCCTGAACAAAAGACCTTTACCAAAGAGAAATTACCGCTCTGAAATTGAAACAAAAATTGAACTCATCAAAAAAAGGAAATTAAAAACGGCTATTTTCATAGCCACAAACCTTATAAAAGCATTACTTGTATAAAATAGTTGTGTGTGTGTGTCTATATATATATATATATATATATATATATATATATATATATATATATATATATATATATATATATATATATATATATATATATATATATATATATATATATATACATACACATTTGTCCTTAGTATTTGCAAGAAGGGTTCCCAAGTCTTGAATACTATTTTTTTAGTATTCAAGACTTAGGAACCCTTCTTGATAATAGTGAGATGAAAGGATTAAGGTACATTGTTAACCTTTAAAATTCTCTAGGAGGCTGAAAAGTGACTCTTAAGTTGAAGTTGTGTTACAAAGAAAGAAGAAGCTTAAATAAAATTCTTAAGATTATTTATTTCAAAATTATTTCAATAAAATAGTTTTAATAAAATAGTAAAAATAAATTTTTAAACTATTAAAACTTTTGATTATATAAAATTTGAAATTAAAAAAAAAATAAAAATAAAAACTTACTTAATTTCATTTGGTTCTCACTTTATTAATCATTGCATCTCTCCATCATGCTGCAATAAAGCTCCTATGCAAGAATATGTTTTTAATGACATTTGTGGCTATGAAAATAACCTTTTCTCATGTCTATTTTTTATCTAAACTATTCAGTGGAGTTCAAAGTTCTTTTCTTGATTTCTTTTCTTAATGAATTTGTTCTTTTGTTCTTAGACTTGATTTTATGCAAGTTTACAAGGTCCTTTAAATAGGAAAATGAGCGAACACGAATATAAAGAGTTAAAAGATGGTCCGGAAGATTGAGAGACATTTCTTTAGATCCTTTGGTAGAAGAAACATTGCAAATTTTTGAGAAGTGAGATAAAACCCCAACATCTTGAAGTAACTCTGCAGTCATCTTGCTGCAGTCAATATTTTTACTTAAAATTTTTGTTGATTTTCTGAATGCTATTTCTGCTATTTTAAATGGTGATCATCAGAAGATATAGACCAAAGACCAACTTGATTTTTTAAACTAGTAAATTTTTTATCAGTATCATGATTATAATCATCAAAATAATTAGAATTATTTTCTTCAATTTTTCCAGCCAACAGAATTGAGAGTGTTTCTTGACAAAATCTGGTTTGCCAACTTTTTGAATAACGTATCCTTCGATAAAAAGTACATACCCACCCAAATATTCAATTAAATTTTTTTCTTTATCTGTAAACTTAATTTCATCATCAATAATTAAAACTGAGGTGGCATTTTTAGACTTAGTCAAGTGAGCCAAAATGTGATTTGCAAGGTCATACCCTACAAGAGCTGAGGTTTTATCTGTTAGTTTTTTCATAAAACCTTTCTGACCAGCAACTTTGTAAAATTGTGGATAAAAAACTTTTGCATCACCATTAAAATTTTCAATAACTTCCTTTATTAGATCAAATGTATGCTTCGCATCATCTTCAGAGAAACTGTACCTTTAAAGCTCATCTCTGATATAGCAAAGATCGTTTTGCACAAATTTAATGCTTTTTTTAATGAAAGTTATGAACTTGTCTGCAGTACACGCACGCTTAATATCAGTTGTTGCATTTATTTGGAGTGTTGAAGAGTCAGTCTTAGAGTGATGTGTTGTTATGTAACGTTTGAGTCCTTTCTCTGATTTACATTTTTTCACACACTGCTGGCAGTTAGAGTTGTTTGAAACGCTTCCATTCTCAATTTCTGTAAGAAAAGCATCAACATTGTTAAGAAACTTACTTTTTTCAAAAAAAACATCTGATTCTAGATCTAATATAAGAGAATCAATCGACTGTTCCTCACCAAAGTTTGCCATTTTTTAGATTTTTGTGCACTTATTGGTAGTCTGGGCACGATAAATAAACTATTTTCAACATAAATTCAAATTTTGAATTTTTATTGTTAAAAAACAACAGAATTCTGGGAAAACAGCACAACAGGCCGAACTATATGTTATTATGACTATGGTATAAACGATTGTTGTATGGAAAGTAATACTGATTTACTTAAATTATTACTTTATTATTATTACTATTGTTAAAATTAAATAATATTTTTATTTGTTTTTTATTATTGTTATTAATTTTATTATCATTATTATTGTCATTACTGATATTTTATCATTATTAAAATGATTAATTGTATATGTATAAATTATTTTTTTGAGGTCACAAAAATATTTATAAACAATTTTTAAAAAGTCACAAATACCGGTCGGAATTCCGGTACATCCCTAATTATAGCTAGTACATCTCTAATTATAGTAAATAGCCGTGAAAAATTATTTTCAGAATATAGATCTATAATTGATTGAATTGATAAAAGAAAATTTTTCAAAGCGACTAATGATAGCAAATTTGCAATAAACAGGTTTAAGCAGTTTTTCTCGGAAATATGGATGTAAAGTAACATTACTAGAAATAAGAACGCAATGATTAACTTGCATAATTGTACATGCTTTTAATTTAAAATAATGTATGTTTATAGCCTTATCGCTGCTATGCCCCGGGCGTCATAAAAGCTCTCGGTGGCCCTGATCATAACTATATAATTTGTTTATTTTATTTAAACTCATTGTTTTCATTTAAAATTTAGCACTTTATTTTTATTTTGTTGTTTGAATGAGTTTTTTTAAAAACAGTAAAATAAATGACATAAAGTCATAAGACAGAAAATGTCTCATTTTGCAGTTTAAAGAATTTTTTAAACTTTTTTTTCATGACTTTGATGCTGATGTTTAAATGATAGGCTACCTCTGCAATGGATATTTGCGACAAACCTACGAGGGTGATTAATATTAAGAAATTCCCTCGCAACCTGCGAGGGAATTTTTTGATATTAATTATTAAACGACAATTTGAACGAGTAAAAGCAGTTAAATAAAGCTTTTTTTTTAAAAAAAAGATTTTTTATTTTACTTAATTAAATAAAAAATAAAATAAAACAAAAATCAACTTTCGATGGTTATTTAATAAAATTTTTCAATTTTTTATTTTAAAGAAATTATTCGCTATATATATTTATATTTTAGCTTATAGAACATTAAAAAAAAGAAAAAATCTCTCTCTCTCTCTCTCTCTCTCTCTCTCTCTCTATATATATATATATATATATATATATATATATATATATATATATATATATATATATATATATATATATATATATATATATATACATATATATATATATATATATATATATATATATATATATATATATATATATATATACATATATATATATATATACATATATATATATATATATATATATATATATATACATATATGTATATATATATATATATATATATATATATATATATATATATATATATATATATATATATATATATATATATATATATATATATATATTCATAGAATATTGAGAAAAATGGTAGAAGACATTACAAGCCAAGAAGTTTTCAGTAAATTTATACTATTTTTATTTATTTTATATGTATTAAAATTGTACGCACATAAAGAGTTACAGATGCTTCTTATAAAAACAACTAAATGTTTTCTAATTTTTTATTAGTAACACCCTCCAAATCAAATTTAAAACTTAAATTTTAATTGAAGGTGTTCTTTATAACCAACATTCTCAAATAAAATCAATATATAAATCACATTTTGCAATATTTATAGAATACCTGAATAGCAAAAGTATTTTGGCAATAATATTTACTGTATGTAAATTATATAAACAATGCTATGTTTATATAGTTTACATACAGTAAATATGTTGTAACAACAATATTGTGCCAATATTCTTGCCTACTCGGATATATTATCAGTTTTAAATAACATAAATTTTCAAATAACTTAAACAGTTTAAATTCTTTTGATGAATGAAAATTTAGATACAGTTTTTATTTTACTATTTATTATTTGCAATACACGAAGCCAAGATGCATGCTAAGTTGGGGGCAATTTAGCTCCCATTTCAATCGCAAGTCTACCGTTATTATTTAACCCATCCTCATTTTTTATATCTACCTAATTATTTTTTATATCTACCTAATTATTTTTTATATCTACCTAATTATTTTCAATTATTATGATGATTGATTACATAAATTTTTAATTCATGTATCAAAGGTTACCATCCTGATGTTTGAAATAAAGATAGAAATTTATTTTAGTCTGCAACATTCTGCTGCTTTGATAGGAAATTTTGTATTTTAAGCTTTCCCCCATTAGTTGTAACACAACCATTATACAGGGGTATAATGGCTGTACTACACAATACCTGATAATTCAAGAAAAAAAAAAATGTTTTTACCATTACAAATACTAATAGCTTCTTTTTGTACCAAGTCTTTTTTTTTTTTTTATCAATTGTATTCTTTTATCTAAAGTACTCGGTAATACTCACATAAGAAGACATGAGAAGACATGAGAAGACATGAGAAGACATAAGAAGACATAAGAAGACATAAGAAGACATAAGAAGACATAAGAAGACACAACAAGACACAACAAGACATAAGAAGACATAAGAAGACACAACAAGACATAAGAAGACATAAGAAGACATAAGAAGACATAAGAAGACATAAGAAGACATAAGAAGACATAAGAAGTCATACGAAGACATAAGAAGACATAAGAAGAGAATGAAACACAAAAATTAGCAGGTATTATTATTAAAAAAAAAGGGTATTCAAGAAAAATTCGATTGAGGTCAACAATCCATTAACAAAACAGTTATTCTCAGTAAAACATAAGGAGATAAAAATTAACAGACACTTTTCAGTTGATTGAGATTCAGTTGGTTGAGGTCAAATCTTTATAAACTCAGTATATAGAAATTAAAACAAAAAATATACATAAAACAAAATTGGCAACCTCTATTGATTATTTTATCACGTATTTGTGATTATAGTTTTTTTTTATCCTCTAATTATGTCAAAACATAAGATTTTGACAAGTTTTTTTTTTATGTTTATTGAGTAAAGGACGGAAGTAAAGGCCGTCTAGAATCTGTTCTAAATAAAGACACATATAGTGGCTTTTTTAAGAAACCAAACAAAGTTTAAAAATAGTTTTTATTGTAAAATAAAAAAAATTTGGGCGTTCATTAATGTACTTATTAATTTATCAATTTATTTATCAATAATTGCTTCAAGTTGATAAAGACTAAATGATCATATGTAAATTTTTATTTATGTAATTCCTTAATAAAAAAGATGATTTGAGCAAGAATAAATTAAAAAAAAAACTATTTTGAAATTGAATAGGTCCAAAATCAAGTTATAGAATATATCTTTCAAAAATGACTATAATTTTATTAAAACCGACTTAATTGTTTAATAATTTACAGTGCAAATTATTAAACATTTAAGAAATAAGTAACAGCCAAACTTTATATTTATATGATAAAATCAATTTTTCACCCTCAAACTACAATTTTTTTGGTAGTTTTGGTTATGTCTACAAACGTCCCTGACGTCCTAGATCAGCTTTAAATTAAATATTAGTAACAGATTTTGGGTAAGTTATTTGTTTGTTGTAAACTATAATGGTTAATAGTTTTATGGAGTTCATTGGAATTTTTACATAAAATATCACTTGTTTAATAGAGTAAAATTAAGAAAAATTTTTAAAAGATAAATTTTTTTTTTTTCAAAATCAAAGTAAATTTTAGGTTAATTTTAAAAAAGCTCATGGCACCCTGAACACGTGACACATGTAAGTATGTTTTATGCATTTAAAAATAATAATAAATACTAAAACAAATCCAAATGAAAAAAATAAAAACGTTCAGCGGCGAGCCGTTCAGAGGAAAATACGACACATATAATATAAACATACGATTAATATTAAACTTATTTGAGCAAACATCTGCTTTCCATGTATAAATTTGATGATTCTATAACAAAGGTTTTTCGTATTTCTAATGTATAAAATTGTATGTAACTGTTATATAAAAATGTTATAAAATGTATATAAACATTATAAACTTAAAGAGGTGCGCAGATGATTTATTCCAATATGTACTTTTGTGTTTGTAAAAAAGTTAATATACTTTTTTTAAATAAAAGTAAAAAATTTATTGAAATTGTTTCAATAACGTCATTTATTGCTTTATACATGAACCGGAACTTTGGACCACTTAAATCCAGAGTTGGTTGCAGACAAATTTTAATAAAAAGCGTCTGAAAGTCTCAACCATAAAGTTTCACAAGAAACTTGTAAGCTCGTTTAATACTCCATATCTTTTTGCTGGTCTTTTTACGTAAGTGTACAATATATCATCAGTTTCCTAAATTTTTAATCTTTTTTATTCCATCCTATTTGTCTGATTGTTTGAAATGGATTACTGTTATCCAATTCTTTCAATATTCTAATTTGACAGAACTCTTAAAATTGCTTAGGTAAAAACTTGAATACCAAAGTATAAGAACTAGAGTACATTATTAAATCATCTTTTAACTTATTTATTGCTTTGAATAAAGTTTTAGTTTTGCTGACCAATAAAGTTTAGTTTTCAAACTTAAGTAACATTAGCTGATATTCATTACCTGCTAGAGTGCAATTCCTACTATGATTGCACTTCGCAGCTGCTGATACCACTTGTTACAACGAAGGCTTATTGTTGTTAATATTTTTACAATTTATTAGATATTCATTAACTATAATGAATTTTTTTTTCAGTTAACCAACATTTGTTAAAATTTAAACGATACAATCAAAATTTTGTCTAAAAAGTTAGATCTATGTATTATAAATAATATTAGTACATCTCAGTAAATCAAGTAATGAAGAAGAGTAAACAAAAGGTAAAAAAAAAAAAAAGAAAATGAATAAAAAAGTAAAAGAAAATTTAAATAAGGTAAAATAAGAAAACTAAAATTTTTTGGTTTATTTAGAGGGAATGCACACAAAAAACATACAAGCAAAAAAAACTACAACTAATCAAAAAATTAGAGAAAAGATTTAAAACAAAAAACAAAAAACAATCGTTAAATTTAAAACTACGAACATTGTAGGAAAGAGCGAGGCTAGTTGACCATATTTGACCATAGGTGCAAGTTGGGCAAGTAAAATATCTAAAAAATAAGTTTCAAATAACAAAATATCAAATAAATGAAATGTAAGGAATTAAAATGTTAATGCGCAACAATAATTAGCTAGAAAACTTTCAAACAAGATGACATTTTATGTCTCAAAGATGCTTTTAAAAGACTTTTACTCAAAGATAGTGCAAAGACGCTCGTAAAAAGTTTTATCTAATTTCGCACTGATATTTTACCCATTTATTAAAATTTTAATTTTAACTAACCATTTTCCACGTCTTACAGTTCTCTTTGTAACTTATGTGTCACCTTGTCGGGGTAAATTAAACAGATTTGAAAAGTATAAATAAAACTAGAAAATATAAATCTTTTAGGCTGCATGATTTTATTATAAAAATTTAATTTAAAAGCATATGCAATGCTTAATGTTAATGATTGTGTTTTATGTCTATGACAAGCGTTTTGGAGCGATATTTTTATGAACAATATTGTTGTTATCTGGATTAAATACAACTTATGTAACACAAGTTTTTTACTTTTTTAAATTTAATTAAGCATTTTAAAAACTCAAAAACGTAGATAACTCGCAGTGCACTTTGGGAATTCATCGTGGTGTAATAAAAACGCATTTTAAATAATTTTATGTAAACATAAAAAAAACGTATATAAAATGTTTACATAAACGTAAACATTTTATATAAGCATAAACAATTTATGTAAACATAAGCCTTTTATATAAACATAAAAAAACATAAACAATCGCTTTAAATATACTTAGATTTATACGTTGTAGATAAATTTTACATAAAATAAATATAGATAAAAATAGGAATTAAAAAAAAAATTTTCAAAAGTACATTTTTGATCAAAAAAACAAATTCCTTTATATTCTTATTCAGATTTCAAAATAATATACTTTAAGACAATATTTTTTAACAGATAAACTCAACGAAATTGTATGCAAAAGTTTCGGTAAAGTGGACAACCCTCTAAAATGAGAGAGTTAAAAAACTTTCGAAAAACATTTTCATTTGATATAAGCATACTAAGAGTATTAATCTGGTGGTTGAAGTGTAAATCTGAAAACAACATGTCTTGAAAGTATAAACTACCAGAAGCTATCTGCTGTTTGTTTTCAGTTTTTTTAAATACTCATCTCATTAAAACTTCAACACTACTATCAACCGTATCCATGCAACCGTATCCATGCAACAGCTGCATTGTTTGAAAATCAAAATCTCCTCAAGGAACTTTTTTTTGGGTTCGAATTCTGAGCACAGTATAAAAACTCCCACACAGATTTTTGTAATGAAATAATTATATTTGCCAAAAATAGAACTATTTTTATTGCTATAAAGACTTTTAATAATAAAATAAAAAATATAGATTTATTTATAATTAAAGTTATTTCTATTTTTACTTGAATTCTTTCATTTAATTTTTCATTAATTTTGAAGTCTCTTTTTTATTAATTTTCACGTCGTGTATTTATCTTTTTTTTTTTTTTTTTTTTTTTATCTTTTTACTATAAATAATAACTTTTTTAAATTAGACTCAGCATTTCGTATATTTTAAGCTTCAATTGATCATCTATTTTTACAATTAGATGAGCAGATGATTTACATTAAACATTGATTTTCTAATTACATCATGCTAAAACTATGGAGGGGGACTTTTTTCAAATATTGTTAAGTAAGCAACTCAGATTTTTGAAGAAACTTAACTTACGAAGTTATATTAAAAGCTCTGCCTTAAAAATGACATATAATGAAACTTTATTTATTTCTATTCTCACCGAAAACGCTTTTACGGTTTGAAATCCTGACCTTTGGATTTAAAATCAAGCGCTATAACTACGCCACCATGGTTGCCAAGTCGAAAACTGCAGAAGCCGTTAACTTTTGAAAGATATAAAAGTATATAATAGGTTGCAAGCCAGTGCACTTGCATAAAGTGACTTGCGTTAGCTAAAAGTTTCTCAATTTACTTAAATGCCGTACAATTGGTTACATCACACAACCTGAGTGCTTATTTGTTGTAACTATATGTTTGTAAAAAATCAAGATAACATAGTAGTCAATAAAAACCATAAACATCTTTATATCTGGACTGTTGATATATTTAATAAGGTGCTTGGAATGTATCAATTTAAAATTTACATTTGTTCTTTTTCCTTTTGGTTACATCACACAAACTAAGTGATTATTTGTTTTAAAATTATTTTTATTTTATTTAATTCCAATCAAATACAAATACAACAATCAAATACAACTAGGAAAAAAAAACTAGTTTCCAGCTACTCCAAGCAAGAAGATTTATTTTGTATTTTGACTGTAGCCAATCAGCAAGCTGAATTTTTTGATATTTTGATAACTTTTTAAAGATGCCCGACTCTAAAACCACACAAAAAGATTAGTCTTTAATTCAACAATGTAAGTCAAATTGTCATTGTTTCTTTATTTTTTATTTAACAAAAGTTTGTTTCAAAATTTTATTCTTAAATTAATTATTTGAAATTATTTATTCAATTATAAAAATTTTATTTTAAATTTGATAATAAAGTTAAGAAATGTTTAGGGTCGGCAATTGTTGCGGTTTTTAAGTTGGAGAACGCAAAAATTTTAATTTTAAATACGTTTCGTGGTACGTTCTCCAACGTGAAAACCGGGAGAATACCCCAGTAATGTTTTAACATTATTGAATAAAACCATTTTTTTTCTTTTTTGTTTTCATTTTGTCAAAGATCTGATAGCTAAAATTAAAATAATGCATAATTATTTTAATAAAGCCAAAGTAAAAAAAAAGCGGCTATGATACCTTGATGAGTGGAAAAGAACATTCACAATGAAAAAATAAATATAAATAAATAACCTGGATAATATTTAAAGATAGAAAACCTGCTAAAATTAGTTGATCAAATTGCATATTTTATTGTAACTCGAAAAGTTACAACAGTAAACAGACAATTTGTATTCGGACGTTTCTGTAGTTTACATAGCAGTACACAAAACGCTAAACTTACTATAAGAAATTAAAAAGTAAGAAAAAATAACACAAATATATATATATATATATATATATATATATATATATATATATATATATATTTGTGTGTGTGTGTGTATATATTAATATATACTAGTTAGCTATATAAACTCTTTTATATATGTATATATATAAGTATATATATATATATATATATATATATATATATATAATATATATATATATATATATATATATATATATATATATATATATATATATATGTATAAATATACATATATTAATATATACTAGTTAGCTATATAAACTCTATTATATATATATATATATATATATATATATATGTATAAATATACATATATTAATATATACTAGTTAGCTATATAAACTCTATTATATATATATATATATATATATATATATATATTTATATATATATAGATATATATATATATATATATTTATATATATATATATATATATTTATATATATATAGATATATAGATACATATTGTGTATTTATATATTGTTATTATATTTTTTCTTTGATAGAGAAAAAATTATTATTTTGTGCATACAGTTACCTAATATGGTTAGAAAATACAAATGTCTAACTCATTGACAATCCTGGGAAGAAAATTCAATGAAAGCAGCTATTGAATAAGTAATAAAGAAGGAAATGGGGTATAAGAAGGCATCGTTAATGTTTTGTATCCCAACAACAACACATCGAGACTAGAATAAAAAGACTTCAGCAAGGGTGTGTAGAACTAAGTAGTTGTGCAGTAAAAAAACTTGGGAATTTTAAATAAGTTTTTAACCTTAAGCATGAGTAAGAGATAGCTAAACACCTAATTTTTCAAGAGAGTTGCTTGTTTCCAGTTACAATTTTTACAAGATTTGAGAGAATTGGCATTTCAGCTAGCTGAAAAGAACAAAATGTCACATAGCTTTAACAAAAAAACAGGAATGGCAGGCTACAGTTTTTTTGTGTGTATGCTAGAGGGAACTTCTGGAGCTAGGCTAATGGGATTTAACCAACCTGTTGTGAATAAAATTTTTGAACTATTGACTAAAAGCATAGATGAAAATAACATAACTCCAAATAATATATATAATGTTAACGAGACAGGAATTTCTTCACTACCAAAAAAAGTGTCAAAAGTAATTGCGAAGATGGGTAAAAAACAAGTTGGAACTCTAACATCAGCTGAACAAGGGAAAATCATAACAATCAAAATGTGTATGAGTGCCTCTGGTATATACATGCCCCTCTGATTATTTTCCCCCATGTTAGAGCTCCCAAGAATGTTAATATTATCGAAAAAGCTCCTCCGGGTACTATTGCATCATATCACCCTAGTTGTTGGATGCAAACAAATGTATTTTTGAAGTGGTTTGACCATTTTCTGTCCATTGTAATGCCATCCAAAAAAAGGCCTGTACTGCTATTATTAGATGTTCATGCAACACATACAAAAAATATGGAATTCATAATGAAAGCACCTGAAAATTGTGTTACTGTTATTTGTTTTCCACCACATTGTTCACACCATCTGCAGCCACTAGATGTCTCCTTCATGGCACCATTTAGTAGCAACTATTCGAGCGAAGTTTGTATTTAGCTGCTTACACATTATCCTAGAGTTGTGATCGAATATCACATTCCAGAACTATTTGGAATAGCTTATATGAAATCTGCTAACATGTTGACAGCTGTAAGTTGTTTTAGAAAGACTGGAATAAGTCCACTTAATCATGGATTCAGCAATACCAAATCTAACTACCAAGTCTCAAACACAAACTATTTCACTGCAAGAATTATCCCTGACATCTTCCTCTGAATCAGAAACTTCGTCTTCGTCAACTATGGCTTCTTTCACAATTGCTTCACCTGCAGAAATTGTAAGTATTTCGAATGAGAAAACTCAGCAAACTCGCAAACAATGCCAAAAGGGCAAAACAGCTATACTCACCAGTTCACCATGTAAAGCGGAACTGGCAAAAAAGATGGTTATAAAAACTAAAAAAAGAAAAAACGCTCAAACAGTTGACAAGACTGTAGAAACAAAAAATGATACACCTGCAGAAATTGTACCACGAAAAGTATACCCCCAGCAATTTTTGTGATTTTTGTTTAATAACATCAAAAACTGTTGCAATTTTTTCTAAATTTGCTAATATTAAAAGCTTTTTTTTGTTGTTGTTGTTTGTTGAAATACACTAATAAAAAAACACAGGTCTTTTTTATTTTTATATTTCATTAATCTAAACCTTACGGGGGCTGTTATGACCCCACTTCCCTATATATATATATATATATATATATATATATATATATATATATATATATATATATATATATATATATATATATATATATATATAGATAGATATATATAGATATACATAAATATATATTTTTTTTAAACATCTTCGCTTCCAACAAGCCACTAATTAAAGTTGGAAATATATATATATATATATATATAATATATATATATATATATATATATATATATATATATATATATATATATATATATATATAGGTATAGATATATATATATAGATATACACATATATATATATATATATATATATATATATATATATATATATATATATATATATATATATATATATATATATATATATTTAGATTATTCACCTCCCCAAGGCCTGAGGGGGGCCACTACAGTCGAGGAGGCTGCTCTTTTTTTTGTGTTTTTTCGTTTTTTTTTAATTGTTTTTTTTAGTTGTTATTCGTGGTACAACCCTCTCTCAACTCTTTTAACTCCGAAACACGAACCTTGCCGAGCAAGGCTGCTGCGCGGAAAAACTATGTTGAGCGCGGTACTTCCAGGGACGTGGTGGGAGTCGAACTCCGAACCACCACAGCATATACACTGCTGGTCACGCTCAAGTTAGGACAGAGGATATTTTTTCGAAAATTAATATATAATTACGTTATAGAATTTTTAATTTATATTAATAAAAATTATATTTTTTATACATTTCCAATATAAAATATATTATTAGTCAGTTTTATGTAATACAAATCTACAAAAACCATTATAATAATTAAATTTTTTTTTTCGTCACAAAAACCACCCTTTGATTTAATAACTGCTTTAAGTATTCTCGGCATTCTTTCAATTAGTTTTCTGATTATTTCTTTTTGAATATTATTCCATTCCTGTTCTATAATGTTCCATAAATGAGATTTTGATGTTGGACATACAGTTCTAATTTTTCTATCCAGTTCATCCCATAGTAACTCAATGGGGTTGAGGTCTGGGCTTTGGGGAGGCCAGGTCATTACACGTAATACATTTTCAGCTTTTTTTTATTCTAAATAATTTCTACATGATAATGCAGTATGTTTAGGGTCATTATCATGCATCAGAATAATATTATATCCGATTAATCGAAGTCCCGAAGGGATTGCACTCGTTTCCAGGATATCTCTATAATGTTCTGCTCTCATTATACCATCGATTTTATGCAAATATCCCACTCTATCCAGAGAGAAACAACCCCAAACTATCACAGAGGCTTCACCATGTTTTACTGTTGGAACCAGACATTGAGTTAGTATTTTTTCTTCAGCAGATCTTCTAACGCAAACTCTTCGCTTATTTCCAAAAACTTCAAATTTTGACTCATTAGTCCAGAATACTTGTTTCCATTCATCCATCGTCCAATTTTTGTGGAGCTGTGCCCAACGGAATCTCTTCTTTCGATTAACTTTTCGTAGATATGGTTTTCGGATAGCAACACGACCATGCAAATTTGCTTTTTGCAATATTCGTTTGATTGTACTGACAGAAACTTTTTTTTCTCGATTACAGTTGAAAATAGCTGTTATTTGTGGAGCAGTTAACATTCGATTACGCTTACTGATGATTTTTATACGTTGGTCATCAGTTATTGTTGTTATGCGAGAAGGACCTGAACGATTTCTGTCTTCCAAACTTCCAGATTCTCAATATCGATGAATCGTATAGCTAACTGTTGATTTACTCAGATTTAATTTTTAAGCTATTTTTCTAACTGTATAGCCTTCTTGAAGCAAAGTGAGTATTGATGTCCTTTTTTCAACACTTATTGGCTTACCTTAAGGCATATTTTTTTCAATATTTTGAATTTACACTAAAAAAATAATTATTAATTTTACCTTTGAACTTCTGCACTTGAAATTTTTAAAACACTAACACAAAATATCTGCAAAAACACAGTAAACAATAGAAATATTTGTTAAATGATAATTTAGAATTTTTTTGATACAAATTTTATTTAACTTGATTTATTTTTATATAAACATAAATTTTACTAATATAAGTAAATAATTTTATAACATAATTACTTTTTAATATTGTTTCTTTTGAAAAAATGATTTTTGTCCTAACTTCCGTGAGCGGCAGTTAATATATATATATATATATATATATATATATATATATATATATATATATATATATATATATATATATATATATATATATATATATATATATATATATATATATATATATATATATATATATATATATATATTAGGGTGCGGTTGACACTCTCTATAGGGGCACAACCGTTTTTTTTTGCTAAGTCTAATTTTTGTGATATAACATTTTCAAAAACCGTTTTATTTTTTTCTTAATTGCAGCAATTTAGAGCTTAATGATGTGTTTATCGAAATACACTGTTAAAAAAACGCATGCCTTTTTATTTTCATACTCCATTAATCTAAACGTTACGGGAGCTGTTGTGCCCCCACTTCCCCTATATATATATATATATAAATATATATATATATATATATATATATATATATATATATATATATATATATATATATATATATATATATTGCCACTATTAATATATGATATTATAATAGTAGAAATGTAATTTATATCCATATCAATAACTAATTAACAGATTTAAAAACAACACATTTTGAAAACATCAAGTTAAAACTTTTTTTGTAATTCGTATAAGTTGTTCCAAGGGAGTTAATATATTATGGGGAGTTAATTTGTTTCGCCGACAGGGGTTAATTTATTTCAAAGGGAGTTAATCTATTTCGAAATAGATTAACTCCCCGGGTAATTTTTTATGCAACGAGAGTTAATTTATTATGGGGGTTAATTTATTTCATGACACCGGCCACCGCAAACTCAGCGCTTGAGTATACTTTGGTATGCATAAATGTTAGTCGATAACGGTCGTTACTTTGGATTAGTCCTGATGACTATTTGTTAATATTCCTTTACTAAGCCAATAATATCGTTAGATATAAGAGCATTTAATAGAAAAATATAAAAGGAAATTCAAATTAAAAAAAAAAATAAAATATGTTTATTATTATTTTTTGGGAAAGAACATCATTTTTCACAGAACTTGTAACAAGTTTTTATAATAATTCTTCGCTTTGTAAAAGCCAGAGTAGACAGGAATAGCGGTAGTTTTTTGGATGTTTATAAAAGAAAACTCCAAACTCGGGTATATTTATGCTTGTATCAAATAATAATGTTTTGCAAAATATTGCAATTATTGGAACCTGGAAACAACAAAAACCTCAAAACTTGTACCTCCCAAGGTATATTATTTTCACTACTATTTAATAAATTTATTCACAGGTGTTTCAATTGAATGAAAAAAAGTTAAGCACATAAAATACAAATTGTCACCATCATTTTTGGTCAAGGTTTGTGTTTACACAAGGTTTGTGTTTAAAAAATTTTTTTTTACGCATTGAATTAGGATTAAAGAAGCGCTGCCCAAAAAGAATTACAATTAAAAGAAAACCATGGTAAAGGGTTAGACTTGACTTGGAATTATTGAGAGGGAATAAAGGATTCTATGCCAACCTGAATCCAAGAAGTTACAGAAGAAGCACATTTGTTAGCAGGAAGACAAAAGATTTCTAACCAAGGACCATCATGAAGAAAATCACGGAATGAGTCATTATCTAAAAAAGTAAACTGAATTTATCATTAATTTATTCTTATTTATTTATCATTAACCATTATAATAACTGCGTAAATAGAAATCTGGCTTGTCAAATAGTATAAATATAATTTTTTTAAAAATCTGAATATTAAGGTGCTCTACAAAGTCTATACGGTCTTATTGCAAAGCACCATGGAAGAACCTTTAAACTGAAAGCTCACTGCTTTATTACCGATATCACAAGTATGGTCGGAGCTGGAATTGAACCATGAACCCTCGATTTAAAAGTGAGGACTCAAACCACTGGGTCACAACCGCAGTATTTAATACTTAGCGTTATATTTTCTACCACCAAAATCAAACCAATCGGAATGTGACTGCTATAATATGACCAATCAGAATGTGACCTCTGTTAGGAGAACAAAAAAAAAATGCTGAATTTACAAGCTTAGTGGATAAAAATCTAACCATCACTTATTTTTGAAAGAAAGAGAGAGCCCAAAAAAGTTGCATTTTGACTTTTTATGAAACAACTTTTTTTATGAAACTTTTTTTTATAATTATTATACAGAAATGAAAATTTTTTGTTGAAATAACTTTTCTAACTGTAAACTGTATAATAAATCTGTTAAAACTATTTAAAACGAATTAAAAGCACTTTTTTTTTTCCATATATTTTTACAACTACATAGTTTTAACAAAATATACTTTTATTACAAATACAATAAAAATTGCTTCAAAAATAACTGAAGTAATTTCAAAATATATTTGATGTACAAATTAATATAATAAAGTAAAATAGTATTACAATTTATATTTTGAGAAGACAAGATAGTTTTAAAAAAAGAAGAAATAAACTTTTAATCATGTAGTCAAGTGAAACTAGCAAAAAATTGTATAAAGTTTTGTCATCGAGAACCCTTTTTTATATTTTAGATTTGGATTTTTGTTTTGAACATGTTTTTGAAAATTTAACTGCTGATAAGATATTAAAAAATTTCCATATAATTACTTTTATCTAAAATAAGTTTTTATAAGATTAGCTTTTAAGGAATTTATATTTTTCAGAAGGAATATTGAGGAATTTTTTAGAAC
This sequence comes from Hydra vulgaris, assembly GCF_038396675.1. Lineage (NCBI taxonomy): Eukaryota > Metazoa > Cnidaria > Hydrozoa > Anthoathecata > Hydridae > Hydra > Hydra vulgaris. Next base: position 46,938,935 of record NC_088925.1, read on the forward strand.
TAGTTTGTAAGGACCACAATATGCTATAGAGAATCCATAAATAAAGAAGTTTTAAATTTTTGAACCATAGATAAGGTCTTGCTTTATAGAGTAGACAAAAGTTTTTTGAAATTTTTGTATTAATGGTATTTATACGAGATGATAAATTCTCGTCAAGAAGCACACCAATAAATTTAGATGATTAAGCTCGTTCAATAATTGTTGTCAATGATAATTTGTTAATAAAATGTTAATAAATAATAAGTTGTTGTCAATAAATGTTGTCAATACTAAGAGTTGGTAAAATTGATGGGGAAGATTTTTTTGGGGTAGGAGTGAAATAAGATGTATTTAGTTTTGTTTAAGTTTAAGAAAATTTATTTTCTCTGAACCATGTGCTTGTGCCATGTGCCACAACCATGTGCCCTAAACCATGTGCTAAGTTTAATAAGTTCTATGTTTGCGGTTATGAAAAAGTCACAGGTTGAGTTAGAAGAATAAAACAAATTGGTGTCGTCTGCGAAAATTATGCAATCTAACTTTGACGAGACTTTAGGAAGGTTGTTGACATAAATTAAAAATAGAGGAGGAGCTAGAATGGATCCTTGAGGAACCCCATATTTGATTTTTAGGTATTTTTAGTAACACATTGTTTTCTATTGTCTAGATAGTTAGCAAACCGATTAATAGTTTAATTTTTTCATGCTATACTTTTCTATTTTTTCATTTTTTTCAGTAGTATTGCGTGGTCTACTGTGTCAAACGCTTTTGTCAGATCAATAAAAACTCCTAATACAAATTTCTCATCATTAAAGGAAGTGTAAATGTTATGAATGAGATCTAGGATAGCATGTTCCGTTGAATGTTGCGTTTGAAATTCATATTGATTTTTACTGAAGATATTGTGTTCCATTAAACACTTATACACTCTGTTATAAGTTATTCTTTCAAGGAGTTTAGAAAATATAGGGAGAATTGAGATTGGTCTATAATTGCTTATAGCAGACGTATCTCCACCTTTAAATATAGATGCAATTTTTGCTATTTTTAATTTGTCTAGGACAATCCTTTTTTTAATTGAAGAGCGGAAGATATTAAAAATAGGAATTTTTATTGCAGAAAAAACTTAAAATACAACATTGCCAGAGATGTTTTCAATACCTGGGGCCTTATTCTCTTTAATTGATTTGATTCCTGCTTCTAGTTCATCTAAATTTTAAAATGACATCGTAATTCCCGTACTTGGTGGTCGGACATTATTTTGAAGAATATACCGAATCAATTACTTTCATTTTTAAAAAATAATTTAAAAATATTAAGTACAAAAAATGTTGAAGTTATTCCATTGGAATATTGTTACTTTTAAAGCTAATATCAAATTTTGCAAATATAAAAATGTTGAAATTAAAAAATTTTAAATCATATTTTTTAATGATATACTTTTTGATGTTAAAACAAATTAGCACATAGGTTGCAATTGTTAAAAAAAAGAGTAGAAATACTGCAAAATAGCATTTGTTGAAACAGAGAATATATGAGCGGTTGACTAACTTTACAAAAAAATACTTCACCTTTTCGAAACTCCTTGACGTATTTGTGGGGCTTTATTCTCGCTCTAGCAGTCAAAAAGTTCTTTCCTGAATAAATGCAGCCATGGCGCAGTTCTTATTGACAGATCTAAGAATTTTGATTTTAAATCCGGCTTTTTCTACCGTTCAAATCTAGCATTAAGCCAGAAAGGTCATTGTTAAACGGCGTTTCTGGTACGAAAAACCATATAAACCAGAAAGTTTATTTTATATAAGTGTAGTTTTAAAGTTTATTTTATTTAAGTGTAATTTTAAAGATTAACAAGATATTGACAAATAAATATTAAATAACCTTTTGGTATATATTTCTTTTTAATTTTGCAATTTATTAATTTCCTTTTATAATATATTTTTTAAAAGTACATATACTTGAAATTATGAATGAAAATCATAAAAAGTATTTGTTCATAACTTTCGTTGTTGTTTTTATTCCGAATTAAAATTTTTTTTTTTTACTTGGACTTTATCTTTATAAACACTTTAACAGTTTTTTTTTACTATCTTTTCACTTCTTCTTCCAAACCACTAAAAGTTAAACTGTTTCGTCTACATCTGTTGCCTGAACTCTAATTCTGCAAGTAGTCTTAAAATTCTTTGATGTCTTTTTCTTTTTCTTTTTCTTCTTTTTTTTTTTTTGAGTTCTTTAAAGCTGTTTAATTCTGTAACAAAATAATTATAGTTTTTGTTTAGAAAACATAATGATTTACATGAATGATTTTACTGATTAGATGAATTTTGACTGATCTCCTGATGAGCTGAATCTACTTTTACTACAGTAATCGAACAAAAGTCTTTGGGTTGATGACATAAATTTTCAGGTTGATAAAAAGGTTTATTAACATTAAATATTCCTTTTATCTTTAAAAACAAGATATCGTTATAAAACATAAAATTTACAAGATATAAAAACATAATAAAAAATTGGCAAAAGGTAAACAAAGTATTTACAAAAATTTTAAATAAAACATATAAATTTTTTGATAAAAGGGTTGAAAAAGGAACTACAAAAAATTGTTAGAAGTTAAAAATGAAAAGTTAAGAATTAAAATAGTATGTTAATACTTACTAAAGTATGCTTTTTATGCTAAAAAAATACTCAGCATAATAAAAATAGTTATTTAATCAACATGAATCAAGTTTTTATGGAGATAATTACGAACCTGTACTTAACGATTATGCGTGCGTGAAACTGATAAAAAAACTATGGGGCATGCGTTTATTAATTAGTAATATGGACTGTTTAAGGATTTTGCACGCTTATCATCAATTGGAATTTTGTATATGGTTAAAAGGCCCACGACAATTTGCTTTGGCAATTTTAAGACAAATACACTACTTATGTTATTTATTTTATTAATATTCTATTAATGTTCTTCTCTATTATTTAATAATATTGATAAATCTAATAATATTGAAAAAAAAAGGGCACAAGAGTATTCTTATTATTGTTGTATCGTACTAATATAATAATTTTATATGAATATATATACTCCACCAGGTTGAGCATCCTGCTTAAGTCGTTTACAAGATTAAAAAAGTAAGCTTAAAATATTTAATTAAAAACATTCCAAAATATTAATGAATCTAAAAATAAACTATAAATTATAAACTGTTTTAAAAGACCTTCTTCTTATTTGCTTAAAACAATTTTTAAGCAAATAAGAAGACGGCGCTCTATTTTATCGCAGACTATGGAATTAATAAAAACGATTCCATTTATACAAACTAAGGAATACTCAAAAAATCCATCACAAAAGATCAAGTTTTATTATTCTAATAAAGTTCAGTAATGTGAAAAACATCAATAAAAGTTTAAGAAAAGACGTAAAATCCAAACGCGTAACGAAAAATTCATACGTGTGTCGCAAAACTTGAACACAACTGCTACCAAATGCTATCACCAATACCTACAAAAAAAACTTAAGTCAAAAATTACAATATCAAGTAGATAAAAAAGTGAAAAATACTTTAATCCATCCTGAGGTTAATGTTATATTTAAGAAAGATAAATTTTTTATCTGTTTTTTTACTTTGAAAGACCAAAAAGCGCTTTTTATTTGTATCTTGAATACTTTGAAAAATGCGCGTGAATTTTGATTGTGAAGTGAAATTGACAAAACCTTTTTATCTAAAAATTTTTATGAATTTAAAAAATAAAAACCTATGTGAACCAACGTAAAAGCTCCATTACATGATAGATTGGTTTAGAAAAATCAACAACAAGGTTCTTAGCAAATTTCTAGTTTTAACAGAAATGATTTTTAGATATAAATAAATGAAAATACTCTAAACAATGCAACCAATTTTGCTAATCAACGCTTATTTTATAAATTATTAATATAAAATATTGATACATCGAGCAAGAAAGTTTTTAGTTTTAAAAAACAACGAAGGCAGGTTCAAAATGCGTTGGGTTGTTCATTTCCACTATGAGAGCATTTAAAGTTTTCGAATTAGTAAATATTTAACTCTGGTTTTGCTTACTTAGCATTATGGAAACTTTGGTTTATATTACATAAGAATTTTGGTATATATCAGAATTATAAGATGGGCGTACAATTTTTGATAATAAAAGAGACTATTAATTAGAGTTAAAAAGCATCTTACGCGTAAAAGAAACAAGTTGTTACTAACAACCTATTCTCTCTTTCGAATATTTAATAAAAACTGGCAAATATCTGAATGTAACATGTGAACAATAAAATTCGTAAATCTCATAATCATCTAAAGTATTTTCATTTTGATTTAAATCAACTAAAATGACAAAGTTCTCACTGTTGAGTTAAGATGCCGTGTTGTTTTATGAATCTATTTTAAAAAATTTAATCCATTATAAGTAAAGATTAAAAAAAAATCAAGGTAAAATTTAAAACCCACCAATCAGTCTAAAGAAACTAAAAAGCAAAATAAATCAAAATAAACGTTCTAATCGGAGAATTACGTGGCTTCTTTGTTATGCAAAAATGATGAAAATAAAAATTGGAAAATATTTGATAGTTTTAGTTGACTCTGCACTTTCCAGTAAAACACGTGCAATATAAGTATTCGGAACGCGACACGAAATTTTTTAATTAGTTAAATACTCAAACTTTGTATTTCTTTAGAAAGAACTTTAATACGCTACTTTAAAGATGAAAAAATGATTTAAAAATGAAAATAAAAAATGAATAAAAAACGATGGTTTAAAGATAAAAAGATAAAAAAAACTCTTGGAAGTCTACAAAGCGATATGAGGTTTTAAGTAACAAATTTTTTGTATTTGGATTTGTCTAAAAAACTGTGATAAAGAAAAACATTTTCTTGACCTCAGCTGTTACAACTTAGTCAATTTTTAACTAAATGTTTATAAATTATTACAAAAAGATGTAGGAATGGACTACAAATGTAAATTGTCTTCTAGCGATTGAATGCATTTAGGGGCCAAATTAGGAACAGAACCTTCCCCTTTATTATCTAAAAATACATGTTTAAATAGTCTTGTTTTTTACAAAAAGTTGTTTATTTTTAATTTCAAATCACTAGCAAATACAGAATAGAGGTATCTTTTAGAGTTAGGGGTGAATGCGGTGTTAATGGTTTAACACGCCCTAGTATCAAAAAAGTTACATTCTTATAGACACTTATTTTTTTGTAATAATTTAATAATAAATTTATGAAAAACTTATCATCATGCAAATAATGGTTTTAATTACAATTCCTTTTTGATCTAGATTTGGAAAATATATGACAAAGAGTGGTATCAGATAATCTTCCATTTGCATCGCTAAACATACCTATTAACTTTTCACTATATATTCATTATAAATTTCTCTTAAACTATCAATTTCAAATATCTTCAAGTGCAATAAGATAAACAGAAATTGAACCCAAACCCTGACCAACCACTCTAGATTTAAAAAAGAATTTAAACAATTTTTCTTATTATAGATTACAGTTTGCGTGACGAATTTTTGGACTAACTTTGACGCCATAAATTTGATTTTTTTAAACTCAATTAATACAATAAAACTTAAACATCTATGTCTCAATCATCAAAGTAAACAAAAGCCGAGCCTTTCTTAAGGCCCGGCTTTTGTTTGCCGAGTTTTCAGGCTAGAACAAAAAGATACCTGCTTGCTGAGAGCCTGAAGGTCAAAAGGACTTATAAAATACCAGAAAATACTGAGTATTTTGAAAAAAGGTGTAAAACTTTTACTGTTTTTGGATGAAAAGCCTTGGGTTACTTCAAATTAAACTTCTGCAAAAACTGCAAGATAAATAATCTGTATCTGAAGAAAGATCAGGAGGATCTTCTCATCAGAATTTTATACAAGAGTAAACCAACATATAAATTTAAAAGTAAAAAGTTTAAGAACAATAAATAAAATAAGTAGGAATAAATTTCTATAAACGTAGACATCGTATAAACAATAAAAAAGTAAACCAAAATATATTTTTAACTTTTACTGCTAATAAAATTATCAATATATTTTCTAATGAAAGAATGAGGTTTTTCAGTTTTTTTTAAAAAAGACAAAAAGTAATAGGTACTTCAAAATTAAAATTCGGCAAAACAATTTTATTCCAAAGGTGTGGCGCTCGATAGGTAATACAAAATTGATTAAATTTTGTTTGACAAAAAGGTTCAAAAATTTTTTAAAAATTATTATTTCTAAAAATTTATTTCCGGATTGGTTTAAAAGAGTAAAAATTTTTGAAGATAGCTAGGGATAAGTTATTGATCCACTTATATCAAAAAAGTTATTTATCAAATTTTTGAAGATAGCTAGGGATAAGTTATTTATCCCCTTATATACAAAGCATAAAATATTAAATACATTGCTCGTATATATTCAGAATTCTCATTTCAATAAAATAATGCTTCCAATGAGAGAAGCAATTTGCAAAATTGATTATACGGATTGCGCGTTTCTGACGGAGATAAAGACGTTGCAACTTAATTTTTTCTGTACTTCCCCAAGTAATATTGGCATATTTTAAATAACTACGTATAAATGAATAATAAAGTTGGATTAAGACTTTCTTATTTAGATAGATTCGTGATTTATATAGGATCCCTATGTTTTTAGAAATTTTTATGCTTATATAATCAATATGGTGATTGCAAGTAATGTTTTCATCAAGACAAACACCTAAAAATTTTGTAACAAAATGTCTTTTTATTTCCTTTTGATCAATAAAGATTTGAGGTAATTTTGATGGGAGAAATCGCTTTCTTTTAATCGAATGAGTTTTTAAGGTTAACTTATTACACTTGAACCAATTAGATACATGTCTGAGTTCTTCGTTCACTGTTTTAAAAAGTTCAGCGATATCCTCGTTAGAAAAAAATAAGTTTGTATCATCTGCATACATAATGCTCGTTAGTTTCGAAGCTCTATTTAAGTCATTTATATAAATTAAAAAAAGGAGAGGTCCAAGAATTGAATCTTGTCGGACTCCACAGGTTATATCAAGAAAAGAGGGTTGATAATTCTTGTTATATGGTACAAATTGTTTTCGTAAGATAAATTTTAAACCATTTTAAAATTATATTCCGTAGTATTTGAGTTTATAAATCAAAATAAGATAAGTTTATAAATCAAAATAAGGTGACCTTTTAAAAGCTTTTGATTGGTCAATAAAAATTCCTAGTGTATATTGTGATTTTTCGAATGATTTTGAGATTTCACGTACAAATTGGATAATTGCATGTTAAGTTGAGTTATCTTTCTTAAAACCAAATTGATTGATGTAAAGTAGATTATTATCATTAAAATATTTGTATATCTGTTAAACATAATTTTTTCTAAAATTTTTGAAAATGCGGAGAGAACAGAGATAATTACTGATTTCAGATTTGCGATAATTACTGATTTCAGACTTGTCCCCTTCTTTAAAAATAGGAATAACTTTTGCAATTTTTAATTGTTCTGGGAATACTCCCTGATGGATAGAAGCCCTAAAGGTTTTAAAAAGAACAACTTTAAGTTGTTCAAAGCAATCTCTAACCACGTTTCCATTAATTTGATCTGCTCCAATTGCTTTATTTTTTTAAATAGATTTGAAGCCTCTTTCAATCTCATCAAACATTAATTCGGAATATAACTGATCTGAACAAATGCAATTATCCATGGGTTCTAGATAATCAGTAAACAAAGATTTGGTTTTAGGGATTTTTTCAGAAAATGTTGGTCCTATATGAGTAAAATATTTGTTAAATTCTTGGTTCATATAAACTTTTGTTATCGACTCTAACCATTTGTGGCAGGAAACCGGAGCATGATTTTTGTTTGCCAATAATTTCTTTCATTATTTGCCATGTGCGCTTTGTGTCGTTTTTAAATGTATTGAATAATTGGGAGTAATAACTTTTTTCAGGTTTTTCTTATAAATTTTTTCGCTTGAAGCTGTTTTTGTTTTTAAAAAATTTATATATAATTTTTGTTTTATTCTGGATGATTTTTTAAAACCTTTAGTAATCCAGGGTGTATTGATATTCTTAGTTGTTATTATTTTTTCTATGATTGGGAAATTATATAAACCGAAAAAATGTTTTGAAAAAAGTTTCATAAATATTATTTGCGTTATCATCAAAATTTATGCTTTTCCAATGCAGTAATGATAGTTGGTCTTTAAATACTAAATATTAGTCTCATTATAAATGCGTTTTCTTATTATTTTTTTGCTATTAATGTTTCTTTCTGGGTTTATTTTATTGAGTTTCAGGAATATAGGAAAATTATCAGATATATCATTTTTTATGATAGGGGAGACCGGGACTAGTTGGCCGCAAGGGTAAATTGACGAACTGCGTTTATCTTCAGAGCCTTTCATCAGAAAGTGACAAAAATTACACAAAAACTTTCTTATTAACCATTTCATCATTCACTATAGTATTGTCAGGATTCGCGCATGCGCATGGGAGATATTGAGATTTATGCGTTTTTTGGACAAAAACGTAACTTTTAGAACATCGCTTCCTTTTTACTTTACAAAGAAAATAGTTAGTCGTATGAAAAAAAAAATTATTGTAAAAGTTACAGTCACAAATGGTTTACTATATCCAGCCAGACTTTTTTTTCAAAGCTGCCGTTTTTCAGGATCTATAGACTGTTTATTAAAAAAAAAGCTTTCGGGGTAAGTTGACAAATTTTTCACGGGGTTAGTTGGCTCATAGCATTTACTATGGAAAAAAAAATATATTTTTATAAAATTATTAAATTTTTTGTTTTTAATTTTAGACAATATTGAAAAAATTTATTCTTACAAAAAAAAAAAAAATTTTTTTACTTTTTTTTTTCACGGATAAAAAGTGGGCTACTGTTTGGCTTTTATACGGACTAATATTTGGTACCAGCTAAAAGTAATACTAAATTTTGGAATAAAATTGTTGCAAAAATTAATAGCAAAAAAATTTCTATTAATTTTGAACTTAATAGTGCATTAATAATCATTTTTATACTTTGCGCCAACTTACCCCGTGGTGGGGTAAAATAACGCAAATTTTTTTTTTTCGAGGGCCCGGAAAGGCCCCAAGAATTTTTTTTTGTAAATGAATGCAAATTTTATAAGTTACCCTAATCCATACTCTTTAAGACTAAACTTTATTATCGTTTAAAAAATGTACTGTTAGGGCTACAGAGCTCATAGAGTAAAAACCGAGCCAACTAGCCCCGGTCTCCCCTATCTATTTGTATATTACTATTGAAAATATCAGTAGGTATAATATTATCTAAAAGAGTTGCTGTGTTTATTACTACTCTAGTGGGTCAATTTATTAAATTAACTGACTCTGTTTCAAAAATTGCATCAGAGACTTAAAAAGAGACTTAACAAGAGACTTAAAAGTGAATAATTGAAAATTTTCCCGGATTTCTGGTTTTCATATTATAAACTCAAAATCGCAACCGATTGGACTACTCCAAATGGGATTTCATTTTTTTATCAGATATAAAAATGAAACTAAAAATTGCAGGCTAGAGTTATAGATGATAAATTTGCGGTACAACAAGTAGAACTCAGACCGATTTCATGAATTAATTGGGATTGGTTGTGGATTTTCCCAAAATAAGAGAATATGGCAAGTCAAATTCTGCAAATTCTATCTCTCTCTTTCTCTTTCTCTCTCCTTCTCTCTCTCTCTCTCTCTCTCTCTCTCTCTCTCTCTCTCTCTCTCTCTCTCTCTCTCTCTCTCTCTCTATATATATATATATATATATATATATATATATATATATATATATATATATATATATATATATATATATATATATATATATATATATATATATATATATATATATATATATATATATATATATATATATATATATAGGGGAGAGTGGGGTATTGGCGAACACCTAAGCGGGAATGCGAATTAAAGACACCAGTTATACAAAATTGATCATATTTATTGCTTATCAATTAGTTTAACTACTCAGTCACAAACCCTCAAAAGGAATTTTTAAAAATCTTATTATAAAATAAAAATTTATGCCAGAAATAAAACCATTGGTGTTCGGAATTACCCTGCCTACGTGGGGTAATTCCGAACACATTGGGGGGCAATCACAAGCACTGTTGTGTAATAGCGAATAAAAAGCTAATTGTAATAACTAAGTCTAAAAACTATATTATGCAACAAAAACAAAAAAAAGGAGTGACTTTATTTCCATAGAAGCTACAACAGAGTGTTACTCAAGAAAAAAGTTGCATAAAATTATCAGAAAAATTTAAAATCAAATTATAGTGAACAACATCCGCAGCTTCATTACACTACTGCACGTCTGGAACTGAGCATAGGATCCCTTCTCAGCAGGTAAAAAAAAATTGTCGAATTTATTTTTTTACAATGCTGTTTTGACAATGTTCGGAGTTACCCCGCGTTCGCCATTACCCCACTCTCCCCTATGTATATATATATATATATATATATATATATATATATATATATATATATATATATATATATATATATATATATATATATATAAATATATATATATATATATATATATACTTTTAAAAGTTGCTGTTTTAATATATTGTGAATCAAATTTATCTTAATAATCATTTAGTAAAATATTATTAGCAAGTTAAATACGCACCATTTCAAAATTTTTTGCTTCGTCATGTTAAGAGTTTTGAATTAAAAACACGTTTTAAATTTCAAGCTCAAGAAACTTGTATCTTGAAAATTCAAGAGTTTCAGAAATATCGTTCTAGAGTTTTTTATCTTTCATTAAACCGATTTGATGGGTCCTTTCAACAAATACTTCCCTTGATATTTGGAGATATTAACTAAAGATTTCTTTTACTACATTTCCACATTCTCAGGGTTTTTCTTTTAGCCCATTTATTCTTAGGTTGTTTCTAAGAGATCGATTTTCTAACTCTGTTATTTTTGTAAATAATATGTTAATTTCATTATCATCATTTATTACATTATATTATTTATTTTTATTATTTATTTAATTGTATTTTTTTTTTTTGTTTGTAAGTTTTTGTCTTAATGAA
>NC_088925.1:46952500-47152500 GCF_038396675.1 Hydra vulgaris
TTATTATTATTATTATTATTATTATTATTATTATTGTTATTATTATTATTATTATTATTATTATTATCAATTTAGTTTTATTATAGGTGCCCCAAGATGTCCTTACGGTCTTATCACAGAGCATCGCAAAAGAGCATTTGAAAGGAAATTCACGCCTCCTTCCTCACCAACGTTATAAAACTTACCCATAGGTGACGTTGAACCACGGATCTTTAGCTTCTGAGGTAAGCGCGCTAACCATTGTGCTACGGTTACGCACTTTCCCCAATATCTTGGGGAAAATGAAAAAGAATTCATATATGAGCTTCACTTTTTATGAATATTTTAGAAATGTGAAGTAATATACTTCTTAAATATTTTCAAAACAAAATAATTTGACACAAAAAAGAATGACAGTTGAAAGACAACAAATAAATAATTATAAATTTAGTATTAAGTTTGTTCTCTAGTAAAACGCTTATTTGGAATTTTCCTAAAAAATTTTTCTTTTTTTATTTTGATATACTTACTCAAATTGATTAAACTCGTAAACTTTAAACCCACTTTTTTCTTAATATGCCATTTATTTAAAAGAAAGTTATTTTTTAAGCCTGATAGAGCAGCACACCAGTTGGTGAGTCTGATGACAGACTTGCGAATATGCGAAAATCTAACAGTTTTCTAATATGCATTATGGGCTTGATGTTAGAGAAACAAAGCAACTTGCATACCAATATGCAATTAAAAAACCAGAAAACTGGAAAAAGAGTGAAACAGCAGGAACTGAATGGTTTTATTTATTTTTAAATCGTACAAAATTATCTATTCGCACGCCAGAAGCTACCAGCCTCAGTCAAACAACTAGTTTCAATCACACAAATGTAGATACTTTCTTCAAAAACCTTGACAGTGTGCAGAAGCGCTATAACTTTTCTGCTGATTGCATTTACAATATTGATGAAACAGGTCTGACAACTGTTCATAAGCCAGTGAAAGTGATTGCTGGTAAAGGAGTAAAGCAAGTAGGACTAGTAACTTCTGCTGAAAGGGGAACCCTAGTTACAATGGTGGGTTGCATTAATGCCCTTGGAAATTTTATTCCACCGTTTTTGATATTTCCTCGTGTCCACTTTCGTAGTCATATGCTTAAAGGTGCACCAACAGGTACAAAAGGTGATGCTAATTCTAGTGGATGGATAAATACATAATTTTTTTTGAAATGGTTTGATCATTTTGTGGAGTATGGACATCCTAGCAAGGATCATCCATTACTTTTAATAATAGACAACCACAAAACTCATATATCGATTGAACTGATGGATAAAGCTAAGGAAAGCAATGTTGTGCTCTTGACATTGCCAGCCCATTGCAGCCACAAACTCCATCCACTTAACAGATCAGTATTTGGGAAATTAAAGAAATTTTACATGTAATTCATGGTCAAAGGCACATCCAAATACTCCTATGACGATATATGACATTTCTGAAAATTTAGGAATAGCTTATACGAGAGCCTTTACTTCCCAAAACATTCCAAATGGTTTTAAAGCAGCTGACATTTTCCCGTACGATCCATATGTTTTCAGTGATGTCAACTTTTTATGTTCTTATGTATCTGATCGAGCAATTCCAGCAGTTGACAATTCCGACAAACAAACAATCCCCACATCACTGTGTATTGTATCTGAAGTTATTAATGAAAAGAAACAGCAAATCAGCACTTCTGCCTACCATTGGACAGCAGAAGATATAAGGCAATTTCCAAAAGCGGATGAAAGGGTGGCAAAGAGAAAAAGTGCAAAAAGAAAATGTTCTAGGTCTCTGGTATTGACTGACACACCAACAAGAAATGAACTAGTTGAAAGTTTATCAGAATGTAAAAAAAAAAGAAGATAAAGATAAGAAAAAGAAAAAAAGTTTCCCCCCCAGACATCAACGTAATTTTGACTCCATTTAAACATCAAGCAACCTGTTGAACAAAGTTACAAATGCATTTAGAATGGTATTTTATTTTTGTTAAACATAAATAAATTTTGTGTATTGTTATGTTTTATAAGGAGTAGAATAAACAATAAAACAATGCTTAAAATTATTTGTTTCTATTTTTGTCCCATTTCACCCCAAACATTGTCCCATTTCACCCCAACATGGGGTGACGTGGGACATGCAGTGTCACTTTAAAAAACCAAGCCCTTGAACCTAATTTGATGGTTAAATAATGGGTTTTGAAATAATTTAACATGACAATTCATTGGACTATAGTTTCAAACCAATTTGTATGGTTTTTGTGGAAAATTTAAAGCGCAGCACGCAAGCAAACTTTTTTGTTCCATCTCACCCCGTTCTCCCCTAACTTAGTAGATTGTTCATGTAAATGGAATATGTCTCTCAACTTCGATAAGTGTAAAGTTATGCACGTCGGGCGTGGTAATTCCAATTCTGTTAAAAATTATTTGATGCTTGACTTGAGTGGAAACAGAAATTAACTGGACGTCACTAAACACAAAAATGATCTGGGAGTACTTCTATCAGACCATCTTAAAGTAAGCTGTCAAGTCGAATCAGCAACAGCAAGAGCCAACAGTAAACTTGGTAGACTAAAGAAAATATTTAGAAGTCGTGGACTCTTTTTGTGAAAAGTACTCTACAAAACCTATATAAGACCCCGGCTAGAATTTGCTATCCAGGCTTGGTTACCACACGAGGAAAAAGACATTGTTATTCTAGAGCAAGTACAACATAAAGCCACTAAAACAATAGCGGAAATAATGCACTTGCCATATGAAGAAAGACTACGTCATCTTGACTTAACTACACTTAAGGAAAGGAGAGTTCAAGTTGATTTGATTCAACAGTTTAAACTTTCAAAATGTATAAATCAAATCAATTTTGAGAACCCTCTAGTCTACGCACCATCGATTTCCAAAAAAGCAATTTGCGTGGACATTATCTTTGATTTGAACGTCAAAGGGTTAAAAACTGCAAAGAAAGATTCAATTTCTTCACTAATTGCATCACCAATGTATGGAATGCGCTACCTTTAGACGCCATGAATTCTGAACCAGTCAATTCTTTCAAAGGTAGTGTTTACAAATTGAATTTCACGATATATGCATACATGTATCATACAAACATACATACATACATACATACATACATACATACATACATACATACATACATACATACATACATACATACATACATACATACATACATACATACATACATACATACATACATACATACATACATACATACATACATACATACATAAATACATTCATACATAATTACATACATACATTCATACATACATACATACATACATACATACATACATACATACATACATACATACATACATACATACATACATACATACATACATACATAATAGCAAGCTTTTAAAATCTCCGCAATTTTTCTCCCATTATATTAATCAACTCCTCAAACATTGTTTTCGATAAGTAAGATGGATTTCCTTTACCTTTATCCGCATATATTGCGATGTAATTTTTTCAAAAATGGGTCAAACAAGTTCTAGCAAAACCAAATAGTTCCCATTATCTGGAACACCAAAATACTTGTTTGTTCCGCAAAAAGATAAACATTGTTCAGATAACGTTATAATGAGTGGTGACGATTCAATACTTCTTTCCCGTAAATTAGCTTGGAATTAAATTTGAAAATGTCACACACAGTAGAGCATGTATGTCAACATGCATTCTCTGTGAAGAGATCAATTTTCATGGTGATGTATTTGAAAAATATGCTTCCGATTATTAAATCCATCGCTAGTGACTTTGTTTTATTTTTCGTTAAACATAAAAAGTTTGCAAGGGAAACAGTACACGCAATCAGTTGTTGAAGAATAGATGAGCCATTCTCGGAAGAATCTTCCGCTGTTTGCTTTTTTACTATAAAATGTGACCTCCAAACAATACCGTGTCTTGAACTCTGTTTTGTAAAATCTACGAGAACACTCAAACGGTCTAGAATGATTTTGACACTCTTGTCGACTACGGTTAATCCAAAAACTGACGTCATCTTTATTAAAATTGCCCCACTTTTCAGGATTGGTTGAACAATAGTTCTTCACAATAGTAGATTTGTTTCTGCAAGTAAGAGGATCAGATCTATCTATGTGTTGCTTAAGATCATTCGAACAGCTATCATTCAGAGGGTTTGATTCATTTTGATGAGCAGGACAATCACTGCTGTCGAAATGTTTAATTTTATCTGTTTGTGATTAAACCTGCAAATTTTCTAACACTGCTATAAATATCCATTTCAAAATGCTTAGAATTTGATGAAACATACAATGAGTAATAATTAATTACAATTTCATCATTAACAGTTTCAATTTTTTCACTGGATCATAAAGATAGGAAACAGACCCTTGGAAAAATGAAATTAATTTGGGAATTTTTTCAAAATGGGCAGCTTAATTGTTTAGTTTTCTTTTGTTTGACCCGCTTAGCTAAGATCGTGGCATGGTTTATTTTTTTATTTTTTTTCGTAAGTTTTTGTTTACATTTGACGTAATATATATAAATTACATATTTTTTTCAAATACAAACAAGGCTTCTAAAAGAAGATCAAATGATCGTATCGTCAGAAGCCTTTTACAAAACAGAGTACGTAAAGTATTATAAAAACGCCTTTTTACAATAAGAGAGCGTAAAAAATTAACATAAAAATTATTAAAATAGTACTTAGATAAATAGAAACAAATTGTCAACAGGTATAAAACAAAGATTGAACATACATTTCAAAATTATTATATATCATAAGACAAATTAAAAATATTCTAAGATATTTTCAATAGAGAGAATGAGATCTTTTAATTTAATTTTAAAAACAGAATAAGTTAGGGGTAAGCCGAAGTTAGGCAAAATAATTTTGTTCCAGAGATGAGCTGCACGATAAGTGATACAGAATTGATTGAACTTTGTTCGACAGAGTGGTTTATTTAAATAGTTATTATTCCTCATGTTAAACTTGCTTAAAGGTTTCAAAATAAAAAGGTCTTTAAAAATTAAAGGAGATAAATCATACTTCCACATATAAACAAAAGATAAATTTTTATATAGATTTAGTTTATAAACATTGAGGAATTTCATTTGATTGAAAAATATTGAGGAATTTGAGAACCGATCCGCAAAACTAATTACACGGATCGCATGTTTCTGACGGCGATGGAGACATTGTAACTTGCTTTGATCAGTACTACCCCAGGCAATAATTCCATAACTTATATAACTATGAATAAAAGATTAATAAAGTTTAGTTAAATTATTTTTATCTAAATGAGTACGCGCCTTTTATAGAATTCCAATACTTTTTGAAACTTTCGAGCAGACATAGTTAATATGATGTTTCCATGTGATGTTCTCGTCAATGAAAACCCCCAGGTATTTAGTTACAGAATCTCTTTTTATTTCATTATGGTCAATAAAAATTTTTGGTAAATTTTGGGGTAGAGAACGTTTTTTGGAGAGCGGGTGGAAAAAAATCCATTTTGTTTTGTTTACATTTAATGTTAATTTGTTACTTTTAAACCATTTAGATATGTTTTGAAGTTCTTTGTTCATAACGGAGAATAGTTGGTAGATGTCACTGTTAGATAGAAATAAGTTTATGTCATCAGCAAACATAATACTTAGAAGATTTGATGCTTTATGCAAGTCGTTGATATATATTAAAAACAAAAGAGGGCCTAAGATGGAACCTTGCGGAACACCACAGGAAACATTTAAAAACTGTGTATGATTAAGATCATTACAAGAAACAAATTGTTTTCTGTTGGATAAATAACTTTGAAACCATTTACTAACTCTTTCATTTATTCCGTAATAATTAAGTTTATAAAGTAAAATATCATGATCCACAGTATCAAATGCTTTTGAAAGATCGATAAAAATTCCTAATGTAAATTGAGATTTTTCAAAAGAATTGGAAATCTCACGTACCAACTGAATAATTGCATGCTCGGCTGAGTTATTCTTCTTAAAGCCAAACTGATTGTTGTATAATAAATGATTTAAACTAAAATAATTAAATACTCTATTGAACATGATTCTTTCTAGTATTTTTGAAAATATAGATAAGATAGAGATAGGCAGGTAATTACTAATGTCAGATTTGTCACCACCTTTAAATAGTGGAATAACTTTAGCAATTTTCAATTGATCAGGAAAGACTCCTTGTTCGATTGATGATTTAAAGACTTTAAAAAGAATATATTTTAATTGTTCAAAGCAATCTAAAATTATGTTACCATTGATTTCGTCCGGTCCAACTGCTTTATTTTTTTTTAGTGTTTTAAAGGCTTTTTCGAACTCATCAAATAGTAACTCTTTAGATAACTCATCCGAGTGAATGCAATTATCCATAGGTACTAGAAAATCTTTAAATGATGTTTCCGTGTTAGGAATTAATTTAGATAGTTTAGGGCCAATTTCAACAAAGAATTTGTTAAATTCGTGAGCTATTGTTTGAGAATTAACTATATTATTGTTATCTACCTTGATCATGTGTGGCAGGGAACCTGAGCACGGTTTTGATTTACCGATAATTTCTTTTATTTTTTCCCAGGAGCGTTTACAAGTATTTTTGGCTTTATTGAAAATTTTAGAATAGTAATGTTTTTTTAAGTTTTTTCGAACTTTTTCAAAAAGATTTTTGTAGTCTTTGTATATTTTCTCATTGGCGAATGATTTGTTTTTTAGATATTTTATGTATAATTTCGGCTTAACTTTTGATTATTTTTTTAAACCTTTGGTAATCCAGGGAGAATTAATGTTTTTTTGATTTAATGTTTTTTCATGTAAAGGAAAATTGGCATCATAAACTGAGTAAAATGTATTAAAAAAATCATCGTAAATTTTGTTTGCGTTATCACTAAAGTCGATGTTCTTCAAATGAAGTAATGATAATTGTGTTTTAAATTGCTCAACATTTTTTTGGTTAAAGTTGCGTAATTTAACTTTTATGTTAGTTTTGGTCATAATTTTAGAGTTGAAGCTTATGATTAAAAAGATAGGGAAATGATCAGATATGTCTGTTTTTAAAATACCTTTATTTAAGTCACTGTTAAAAATATCAGTTGTTAGAATGTTATCAATTAGAGTAGCCGATTTACGAGTTACTCTGGTAGGGCGATTTATTAAAGGAATGGCTCCCATTTCAAAAATAGAATCATAAAAATTTTTAACTTTAATGTCCGTAAAGTAATGGAAGCAATTCATATTGAAATCCCCTAGAATAAAATTCTTTTTTTTTTCAAGAATGCCTATTTTGATAAGATTTTCTTCAAAATACATGCTCATATTCTCGGCCACACCATTTGGGGGCCTATAGCAACAGCTCAGTAAAATGTTTTGTGATTGATTGTTTAGAATTTCAATAGTTAAAATTTCTTTGTCGCCGTCAGAAACACTCAAATCATTCCTTTATTCTATGATAATGCATATTTGTTTATTCTATGATAATGCATAAATAAACAACTATCAATTTTCATATTGAATCAAAAATTGAAAATTTTCCAATAAAATCCGAAAATTAGGTACAAAAGATCATCCGTTGTAAAAGTTTATTTGTGTAAACATGTTAAATGAAACTAACACTTACCTTCTTTAAAGAACCTGCAATGGATTACTGTTATGATTTTTATAACTTGCAATGAACTATTGTTATGATTTAAACAACATTCAAGTTTTAGCTCTCAACCGCTGCAATCAACTGTTCGCGCGCGGTTTAAAAATTTGAACTAATAGTTTATATAGTTTATTACAAATAATAGACAACACAAAACAATTTTTTAACAATACTAAGGTTAAAATAAAAAAAAATAAAAAATATAATTGCAATACCAGTAATAACAGCGAAGAAAATAAATTTCAAAGCATTTATTAAAATAACTAGTTTGAAATTTATTTTAAAATTATTCAATTAAAATATAAATTTCAAAGTATACTTTGAAATTTATCCTAAACATTCTGGAAGTTTTCAAGTCTCTACAGATGAGAGCGCAAAAAACAGAAATATTTAAAGTATTTTTATAAAAATGTAGAATAATAATAAATATAAATATTTAAATCGCATTATTTGCATGTATTTTTATGTGTGTATGTATGTATGTATGTATGTATGTATGTATGTATGTATGTATGTATGTATGTATGTATGTATGTATGTATGTATGTATGTATGTATGTATGTATGTATGTATGTATGTATGTATGTATGTATGTATGTATGTATGTATGTATGTATGTATGTATGTATGTATGTATGTATGTATGTATGTATGTATGTATGTATGTATGTATGTATGTATGTATGTATGTATGTATGTATGTATGTATGTATGTATGTATGTATGTATGTATGTATGTATGTATGTATGTATGTATGTATGTATGTATGTATGTATGTATGTATGTATGTATGTATGTATGTATGTATGTATGTATGTATGTATGTATGTATGTATGTATGTATGTATGTATGTATGTATGTATGTATGTATGTATGTATGTATGTATGTATGTATGTATGTATGTATGTATGTATGTATGTATGTATGTATGTATGTATGTATGTATGTATGTATGTATGTATGTATGTATGTATGTATGTATGTATGTATGTGTGTTTGTAAAAAATCCTTCGAAAACTATAGTGAAATAATATTTCTAGTATTATATGTAACAAAAGTACTTAGCTTTGTGTTTCTTAACACAAGCTTAGTATAAATTAGACAAAAAAAATCAAAACCAAAACCGCTCTTAGTTAAAAGACTGTTTATTTAATATCAGCTTGCTTTATGTAATAGGAGCTAACTTTATTTTATATTAGCTAACTTTATGTAAGAGTAACAAACTTTATTTCTTAAAAAATCTAATTTTTTTTTAAATTTAATTTTTTTAAAAATCTTAGTTTAAATCATTTTCTTAGTTAAAAAAACGTTTTTATCAATCAAAAGCAGTAAAACAAAATTTAAAATAAAACTTTTTTAATTTTACGAGCTACTTTTTTTTTCTAAACATTCTTTCAGTTAACTTAAAAGTGTTACTTTTGCAAAAAACAAAAGATTTTCTTTTACATTAGTGTGTTTTTGGAATAGATTACTACATAGAGTACTACGTTATTGCTTCTTTTACGTTATTGCTTTTTCTACGTTATAGCTTCTTTTCAGTTTCAGTTTGTTTTTTGATTTATGGAAATCAAATATTGAATTATGTCAGAACCTCAATGGACACAGGACCTAAAGAAACGCGTCTTTTGATCGTTCAAAGATATCTTTTTTACGTTTAGTGCCCACTGGATAGACAAAAACTAGTCGTAAATAACTATTTGATTTATGCAAGGCGTAATTGAAAAAGGGGAAACCTGGAAACTTCATTTATTACGATCCTCATTGGTTTGTTTTGAGGATTTTTTAAAAACTCACTTAAGTTTTAATACCATTTAATATAAAAAAAAAAGCAAACTGCTTACTAGGTTCTAAAAAAAAAGCAAACTACTTACTAGGCTCTAAGACGAATATGATTTTTAGAGTTTTTTTTCTTTGTTATTATTAAACTCACTTGTGCAAAAAAATTGTGTGTTATTATCATCTTTAGGCAGTACCTTATCCTTTACATATATACCGTGTTTTATATCATTATAAAAATTAGGAAAGTTTGATGTCAACCTGTTGCGAATCAAAATAAATCATTCTACTTTTATTTTCCCGTCGATATCTAATATGTATTTGTTAAAAGTAAAAAAAAAAAATTTAAAAATGCGTTACATCATATTGTGGATAGCTTTCTTTTTAAAGAGAAAAAAGCCAATTTTTTAAATTTTGAAATAATTTAAAAGCAAACTTTAAGATTTTTGTCATGGTAAAAAAAAAAAATCTTATTTAAAAATTGTCTTAAAATTTAAAAAATTTTAAAAATAGAAAAACTTGAACATTTTTAAAATACAAAAAACTACACAAAGAGTCTGTTTCATTATTTTTAACCAAGCCATTATCATTATCATCCGAGCTTGTTTCGTCATTCTCATCCCAGCTTATACCATTGTTTAACAGGCAACCTCAAACTGCAACAATTTTCCAGCTTTAAAATTTGACTAAGATTTGTCAGTTTGATAAACGTTTTACAACGCCACTATGTTAACACACTCGCACACACACAAAAGCAAAAAACCCAACAATCCAGGAATTATTAAATTAGACAACTAAGTACATCTGAAGTGTACTTAGACACTTAATTTTTATATGTAATATCTTTTATAACTACTCTAATATATCTAATATATTTTTTACTCCTATTTATTATATTTATCTAATTATGTTTATGTTTTATGTAATTAATTTCCCAACGGAAATAAGCTAATTTCTCAGTGGAGAATGAGCTAGCAACTAAATTAAAGATTTTTTTTCAGTTATATAGGTACTCTAAGAAGTCCTTACGATCTTATTATAGCGCACCTTAGATTTCAGATATTTCGATAGCTACGTATCGCAACTTTATTGCTAAATAAGATATACCGACAAATGTTCAGCTACTTGACGGCAACAAGTGGCAGACTTTTATTTTGCAATGTTATTACGATTTATAATAATGAGGCACTCAAAATATACTTTTTAGGACCCTAAACTGTCTTGGGGTAGAAGTACCTTACCACGGCTATGGTTTGATATATTAAATAACAGTGACTCGAATTTATAGTAAGTGGATTTAAATATGTGCTTCGTATATTTATTTTTTTATGTTCATTTAACTTGTTGTATAATATTTCATATTTTTGTTTTTTTATACTCTGTGATTGTCTTATGTGAAATTATTTACAAAACGTGTTGTGTCCCAGCCTAATACCCTGCTATAAACAGTAATCAATGCGATCTAAATCGGTAAAAGAGAAGCATTAAAGCATATTGTCTTATTTCATATTTTTGCAGTATGCTACTTGTGTGGCAGTTGTGCACGAGTATCAAAGACTGTCAGTATAGAGGTGCCTGATGCAGCATATTAAAGAAGCAAACATTGTTTTTTTATTTTTTTAAACTTGAAAAATTCTGACGGATATTTGTAAATGTTTTGAATTATTGACTACTGAAAAAGCTAAACCAAACTAAACTATATACATTAGGGTTACGACTTTTTTTCAACCCCATACTTCTGTAGTTTGATGAAATCTTACCTAAAAAGCACGAAATGAACTATTATTTGCATATCATTTGAAAAAAGTTCACCCCGCCATTGAAAAATTGATTTTGACATAAGTACAACTATGTAATACGTAGTAGAACTTTGTGTAATACATAGTAGTACTTATGTCAAAATTGATTTTTCAATGGCGGGGTGAACTTTTTTCAAATGATATGCAAATAATAGTTAATTTCGTGTTGTTTAGGTAAAAGTTCATCAAACTACAGTACAGGAGCATGGAGTTGAAAAAAAGTCAAAGTGATTTTTTTAAGTAATATTTATGAAGAGTTATGAAAAAATTGACAGGTATCATTTTTTTTTTTAAAGAAGCTTGTTTTTAAAATAGTAAATATTTTTGTATTGCGTTTTTTTCGAATTACGTAAATTAAGTTTTGATTAGTTTAGGTTTCTATAAACGTTATTGAGTAATATTTTTGAAGAGGTATGAAGAAATTCACAGATATCATTTTTTTTTTTAAAGACGTTTGTTTTTAAAAAAGTAAATATTTTTGTATTGTGTTTCTCTCGAAATACGTAAAAAACATCTTCAGCATCCTTTTGAAAAAGAGTTGCAGGATTGTACATTTTGTACCAATGTAAAAATATTTAATTAAAAATATAACCGTAACCTAAATCAACTCCTACCTTGTATGTACAACTCTCTGCATGTTCTCCCTAAAAGTCAGCCAAAGCATCTACTTTAGACTATTTTGGATATATTCCATTCGCACTGTACTGCGAATAGACTTTTAGATTATTTTATTAAAACTAGAATGTTGATTAAAAAAAAAGTTTCTCAAACAAAATAAAAATATCTTTGAAGTAGACAAAACATTTTCAATGACAAGCTTCGGATATTTAGATACGTCGTCAGGAAGCAAGTGATTTTGTTGCATGCTTATGTGACAACTTAGTCACGACTTTTGATTTTTTTAAATTTCATCATGTAAAAATATGTGTACGTAGCTTTGTATATAACTTGTTTTATACTAGATATTTAGTAATTTAGTAATTTTAGTAATATATTTATTTATTATTTAGTGATCTTTTTTATTTGTTTTACTAAAAATAAACTTCATTTTCTTCACTCCACCTGTTATTTGAAACTAAATATGAAAAAAAAAATTATTTATAAATTTATAATTTAAAAAATAGCATTTATACATCAGTATATGATTTCCCTTACTAGAGTTACCTGGTATGACACGGCTAAAAACTGTTCACAAACACATTGCAACACCTTCAGCAAAACAAGCTGTGGTATAATGTATGTACCACAGCAACTTTAACACGACGCCATCATTTAAATTTGTGTAGCTTTAAAGTACCTCGTTGCCACATGTAGGTGGCGTACACAATTATAACGGCTATTCGTTTATCAATTGTTAATCTATAGTAGATTAACAATTCATTACAGCATTCAGTTCAGTTAAATATTATAAATTTGCCGTCATTATAAAAACAAGTAAGAAAGATCTATAAATAGATGTAAACATTTAGTTTATCGTGTGTTTTTTTTTTTTTATACTCATTACAAAGTCATATTATAGATTATTATGAAACCACGTTTTTTATTCTAAAGTAAAATATAAAAAAGTAAAATTTTTAGTCATTATATAGGAGTAAGTGTAGCTTCACTTACTCCCTAAATACTGCTTACTTAAATACTACTTACTAAACAAGATGTGTGAGGATTAGATGTTATGTGGTGTTGTTATATGGAAAAAAAAAGAATCAATAAATTTGTATCAAATGTCAGAAAGCCGATATATAAGAAAGACGTTAGTTGTTTCATAAATTTTTTGAAAGATTAATGCTAAAAAGGTCAAAGCAAAAAACCGACAGTTCAAACTGCCAAAAACCGACTTCAAAACTACATTTATTTTCATTAAATTTTATTTTATTGTTGTTAATGTTATTGTATAATATTATTCTGTTTATAAAAAAAAATGATTTTCATAAAAAAGTATGACCATTTGGAAACACAAATTTCTACAGAAACATTTGGGCATCATTAAAGTTGGACATAATAAAAAATTGCTTTTTTAACAGGTAATGATAAAACTAAAATTGTTTTTTTTTTTTTTTTTTTTAAAAAAAAACAAACATATTGTTGTATATGTTGAAACAAATTTAGACAAAGTATAGGAAGTATTTTTTTAGTAATAAAAAAATATATATATATGTTAAAAGATCTTACATGATTAATTTTTTAAAATATATTTGTTGTTAAAGTTTATTTTATGCCTGAATAATTTTTAGCCAAATATTTTACAACGTTCGAACGCGTTTCTCAAATAAAACCATTTTCATATTTGTTTTCTTCTAAATAAAAACTACTCTAATTAAAATAATTACAGTTTCTTTTTTTCTTGTTAATTTCTTTTTATTATTATTTTGAATATATTTTTTTAGCATTATTTTAAACATAATTTGTCAGCTTTGTATTTGCTTGATTAAAGGAGGAACAACTCGCTTAATAGAAACCTCCTTTTTTAAAAAAACAGCTGTAAAATTGATATCCATGGTCTTGTACTTTGTGTGTGTGTGTGTATATATATATACATACATATATATATATATATATATATATATATATATATATATATATATATATATATATATATATATATATATATATATATATATATATATATATTATATATATTATATATATATTATATATTCGTTAATTGAATTGGTTTATTCACACATGGAGTTGTCAATGTTTTTAATAAACAAAGCAGTGTTAAATTATTTTGCTTTTTATATATTATATTGTTTTTATATATTAATTTATT
The DNA here is from genome assembly GCF_038396675.1 of Hydra vulgaris. Classification (NCBI taxonomy): domain Eukaryota; kingdom Metazoa; phylum Cnidaria; class Hydrozoa; order Anthoathecata; family Hydridae; genus Hydra; species Hydra vulgaris. Next base: position 46,966,491 of record NC_088925.1, read on the forward strand.
TATATATATACAATTTTCGATGTTTGAGTTATGCGTGTTGCAATTAATGAATCAATTTGTGTAGATTATAAATAAATGATTTATAAATGAAGAATAAACTTTGTATATGACATAAATAAATAATATAGCTCTATTTTAATAAAAAATGACAGAGGTATAAATTAAAATACACAGTTATCTAAATTTATAAATAAAAATATATATATATATATTTATATATATATAAATGATATCAAATAGAACCTGTTTTAACTTAGAAAATAACTTGCATCAACTTAGAAATGGATCAAGAAGCTGAGTCTGATATAAAAGTTGTTAGAAAACATAAACATGTATAAATAATTCAGTTGTATTGAAAAATAAACAAAATCACAGCGATCTCTATTCATGCCTTACAAATAGTTAGTAGAATTTCTAAAGTGTTATGTATTTTTGTAGATTCTTTAAGCTCTATCGTTTTCAAAAACTGATCAGGAAAGAAACGGCAATCTTCATGGGTATGTTGTTTCATTATAGGATATCTTAAAACATTTTATTTTATTTTCATTTACCTATGCTGTATATTTAGAGTCTGAACTTTGTTACTTTGTTGCGTATCAAATTTTAATGAAAAGATTTTTCGATCTGACGCTCAGATAAGAGTGAAAAAATAATTGCGTACTTAATGACGCGCTGTTTATTATATAACTCACGCGATATTGTGTAATAATTCTTTGTAACAAACAGTTAAAATATTCATAAATAATGTAAAAAATTCTTTATTGAATTCATACAAGTTGACAACATTTGTCTCAAATAGATTTTAAACATTTATCACTATTCGCATAAAATATTTACTTGACAACGTTAATGAAATTGAAAAGATAAGAAAAACATTATTTATTAAAATAAAATTCGGAAAATAAAACCCCTGACAATCTAAATAAACCAGTCAATAAAAGTAGAAGCGTTGTTTAGTCTTCATTAAACTTGAAAAATACACTGAGGTATTTATAGCATTAAAGACATCTTTTTTTAAAAGTGAGTTAATTAATAATGTTTGAAACATAAAAAAGTGGTAAATATTCTAACAATTTACAATACAAAGTTGTTTTTAAATTTTAATTTAGCTGGTAAGTAAGTTGGTCAGTGATGGAAATTCGAACAATTAATTCAATAAACATTTTTTTTAAAGTATATAGCTTACATTTAGGTTTTATTTTTGTTATATTTTCTTAATTGTAGGTAACAAAAGCGCAAAATTTAAAAGAACAAAAACATTTTCTTTCGTTAAAGAACCAAACGGTGAAAAATTTGAAGACAGTTCTTTTAAAATGTTCAAAGAATCGTTTCAAAACCCCATTTTACGCGGAAGAAGAACCGCAGTAGCTGCAGAATCGTACGATCCATCAAAAGATACCGAAGAGGAAGAAGCAATAGTGTATTATCCTAAAACTGAAAAACAAATGAAATGCTTGAACGACGCCGCGAGTGGAATAGTATTCTTCAAAAGTTGTGATGCGGAACAACTCAAAGTTCTTTTCGGAGCAATGTTCGAAAAAAAAGTAAATAAAGGTGATGTTATTATTAAACAAGGTGACGATGGTGACAACTTTTATGTTATTGAGAAAGGGATATTCGATGTTCACGTTAAAAAAGACAGTGCTGAAAAAATAGTGGCTACGTTAGAAGATAAAGGGTTTTTTGGGGATTTAGCATTATTATACAATTGTCCTCGTAACGCAACTATAATTGCTAAAAGCGAAGGAGTCTTGTGGGGTTTAGACCAAAAAACTTTTAAGCGTATCGTGGTAAAAGCAACTGCAAAAAAAAGACTTTTGTTTGAAGAACTACTTAAAACGGTCTCGATGCTCCAGTCTCTTACTTCTTATGAGCTAATGAATTTGACGGACGCACTAGACGTAGAGACTTTTAACTCTGAAGTTAAGATAATTTCAGAAGGAGAAGAGGCCTCTAAAATGTATTTTATTATGGAAGGTCAAGTAGCTGTACGAGTTAATAGTGACGGAATTAAAAAGGAAATAATCCGATTAGAAAAAGGAAAATATTTTGGGGAGCTTGCATTGATTTTGCAAAAGCCTCGTGTAGCATCTGTATATGCTACAATGGACAACACAAAGTGTGCTGTCTTAAACATTCATGCTTTTGAAAGATTGTTGGGACCTTGCGTTAATATTATGAAACGAAATCTTAAACAATATGAAGAGGAACGTAAAAGACTAGGCATAGAAGGAATAACTTACGAAGAAAAATAAAATAATGACGTGAAAAAACTCATAAAACTTTTAAATAATAGAATTAGTATTTTTAAAAGATATTAATTCGCTTATGTATTATCCGATGTATTATATCGTTACAGTTATCTTTTACTTGAAATTTGAAAAAATGAAAGTTGAAGAGTATCTTTTTTACTTATGAACGCTAAGGGGTATCTTTTTTATATATGAACGCAGAGGGAACTAAGTTTTGACTTGTCGCAACTATTTTTTTAAATTAACTGATCAAAGCTAAATAGGCAGATGGAAAAAGGTTTTTGTCAACGAATGAACGCTATTGAATTAACTTCAGAAACCCCATTGAAGTCTTTTTATCAAAGTTTTGATTATTTTGCAAATAACAAAATGTAGTTAAAAACATTTCTTACCTTGTTTCTTAAACGTTGTATAGATTGTTACAAACATTGAATGAAACTTTTTATGGAATAAAGATACGATCAAAAATTTGTAAATAAATTGCCTAAAAAACCCTTTGCGAAAAGTCCTTCCTTAGCAAACAGAACCAAATTTAGTATTCTATTAATTATTCGGTGCCGTTTATGCGTCCCATGCTGTTTTTGTTTTTTTATATTTGCTTTGGTTAATTGTTTTATTTATGATCTTTTTCTACTTTTAAAGAATAGATCAGACAGTTTTTTATAAAAATATCAAACAGTTGTTTTTCTTAACCGAAATAAATAAATAAAAAAAGGATAAAAAGAAAAAGAAGTGAAAGAAGCTGTTGAACTGTTTATTAAAACTTCATCTTGAATAGTATCCCCGAAAAATATTTTTGTGTAAATAATTGTAGTTTGTTAACCGATTTTTATTGATAAATAAGTTATTACTTTGATCCATTAATTATGTGATGACGTCATCATATAAAACAAGATCGAAAATAATATACATAGAACTGCAACGTTCAATGTATATTATTTTCAATCATCTTTTTTATTTAATGCGACGTTGTATACAGCATATAACGAATAAGAAATCGGTACATAAAAACAAACAAAAATAATTGAGAAAATTATTTTGAGTTTGAGAAATTCTTTATTATAAACTCATTCTATTTATAAGTGTTTATTTTTACATTTGATATTTATCAAATATATAGAAATCAAAGATATTCAAAAATAATCTTTATAAATATACATTTTTTAAATTTTATTGTAATGCCGTTTGGATCATATGTCACAAAAAATATGGATTCGCAGATAATTGATTATAAAATTTTTATCGTTTCTATAGTTTTTCATAAAATAAAAGCATTTTGTGTTATCATTTTTCAATAAGAACTCTAGGGCCACCTTATAATCCGCCCTCTTTTTATGATCCTCGTACGTGTTTTATAAACCCACCTTTTCTCATTGATAAGTATAGTAAATAATGTTTTAAAATTAATTTATGAAACATTCAATGCATTCCTGCACTAATTTTTTAGTAAACTTCAAAAAAGAATAATATTGTGCAAAAACAAATGCTTTCAAATATTTTTCATGAACTCAAACAAACAAACAACAGCAATATACGAGGAGCTCACCTACAAAACGCGCTAAGTCACACAAATTTAGAGTTAATTCTCTTTCCACATTCTATATACTGAAATCTATAATCTATATAATCTATTTAAATATTAGACCAATTAAAAAACGGACAAAGGAAATTTTTTGTTGATGCGCAACTAAAAGTAGTTTGGTTTTTTATTGTTTTCTCAAAATCAATTTACTCGGACTTAGCGCGTTTTGCAAATGGTCTCCTCATACACACACACACACAAGCACACACACACACACACACACACACACACACACACACACACACACACACACACACACACACACACACACACACACACACACACACACACACGCACACACACACACAAACACACACACACACACACGCACACACACACACACACACACACACATATATATATATATATATATATATACATATATATATATATATACATATAGATATATATATATATATATATATATATATATATATATATATATATATGCATATATATATATATATATATATATATATATATATATATATATATATATATATATATATATATATATATATATATATATATATATATATATGTATGTATAAATTATGTTTGTGTATTTTACAAAGAGAATGCTCAATGTTTTTTAAGAACGGAGCAATAATAAATTAGTAAAAAAAATATATATATATATACATATATAAATGTATATATATATATATATATATATATATATATATATATATATATATATATATATATATATATATATATATATATATATATGTATATATAAACAAATAAACTCTTTTGTGATTAAGTGTTTAGTTGTGTTAACATTGAATTAAATTGAAAATACGAAAAAGCCTTAAAGTTCTCAATCGCCAGTCCCTAAAAAACTTTTTTTTTTCAAACTAAAAATTAAATCTTTTTAACTAAAAATATTTAAAAGTATTCTTACTCAAATTAACTAGGATCAAAGATTGTTATTTTTTATTTTAAAACCCAGTGGCAATTAAATTACGATAAATAATGTGAAAGTAACAAAAAAATGTTTAACATTACTTAGTTGATTAAAACAGGTACGCATACCTGCATTAAGTTATACTGTATGAAAGTGGTATCATATGGAATTTTTGAAAGTGGTATATTATGGAATTTTTCATTTTTTTTCTCTTAAACACTGTCATTTAAGTTGTCTCATGTCTTGTCATTAGAAAGAGGAGAAATAACAACGAATGTCAAAGCCTCGAAAAAATTCTTCAAAAGGGTGATGATATAAAACATTAGTATTTTTATCATTTTCTAGTGCTTTTGTAGTACTTTAGTCATTTGTAATAATTCAATCGATAACACAATTATTAAATTTTGTTAATGATTTAGTACAGGTATAATAAAAATTTGACATCAATTTCCAACATTTCTTACTACAAACAGCTTACCACTTAAAAGTATTCCTTCAAAACCTATTGTATACAAGCGGCAGATTAATGAAGCCTCCATAATACTGTTTTGCATAAAAATTAGTCTATGATAAAATTAAACAATCCTTATTTCATATTTTCAACCAGTCACTTAAATCAGGTAAAGTTCTATATATTTAAAAGTTGGAATAGTCACTGCAATTTTTAAGTCCAGACCCTTCTAACTACATACCTATATCTGCCTTCTCTTGTTTCTCAAAATTTTTTGAACGTGTAGTGTGTAATAAACTGTAGGCCCGGTGGGAAATGTAATAAACTGTAGGCCCGGTGGGGCCCGGTGGGAAATGAGCTTGCAACTAGCTAACATTATAGCAATTTATAAGCAATTTTTTTTTCTTATTTTATTTTTTCCACATGTCCTTCACATTTTTAAAAATTCGATTTTTAGCGTTGAATCTATTATAATTATAAGAATAATTAAACTTTAAACATTGCGATTTTGTAGCAATTTGTCTAGCTACATATCATAGCTTTGTAGCTAGCTACAAAATATCTACAAATCTGTATCTGGTTGAAAGCTACATATCAAATTTTTTTAGACAGCGATTTTATATTTATTACTATTTTTATACAGCAATTTTATTACTATGCAGACAGCCAGCTTTTTAAGCCAAATCGTGTAGCCAAGTCGCTGTCTTTATCTTTACAAATATCGATAGCTTTTCTATACCTTAAAAAAGCTAGTGATCCTCGGGGCTAAATCTCTTTCTTTAACGTTACGGTTATAGCTAGCTACTCGCCGATTTCCCACCGGGTAGTCATTCAACTGAAAACAATTAGTTGTATAATAAGCATTTTAGTTTTTTTAAAAAAGCATTTAACAGATCATGCCGAGTTAGTTAATCATACTCGAATGCATTTTAAAAAGAATGTTTTACATTAGAAGTTTTATAGACCTGTCCAAGGCTTTTGACACCTTAAATTGTTTACTTGTAATACAAATAACTGGAACATGATGTAATAAAAAAATTCAAACTTATTCCATTTTAAAAAATTACTTGTTTAACAGAAAATAATACATATACTGTCAAAACGTAGAAGCAACCAAAATACTGTAACTCATCATTATTATAATTCTATATCAGGAGCTTTTTTAACATCAAGTCTATTAAATTTTATTTTATTTGCAGATGACTCTAACCTTTTTATTCCCATAAAAATATCGAAGCACTATTTAAAGTTGTCAGTAAAGATTTTTTTTTTCTAAATTTTTTTTTCTAACAAACAAAAAAAAAAATCTCTTTTCCAGCTCTCTAAATTAAAAAACTAACTTTAAAAGGCAAATATTCGTAAAGTTTTTAGGAGAATATTTTTATTTAAAAAATCTTCAAATTAAACTTCGTATAAAATCTATAAAAGAAAATTAAAAAAAACTGTATACAGTGTACAAACATAGTTTATACAGTTAAGTAGCATTTATCTTTTAAGTCGTTTAAAAGTTTGTTTATTTTAAACATTGTTACAGCAATATCGTACGCTCAGATAATATTCACACTAAGCTAAAAAAAATTTTTAATAGCTAACAAAAACATGCTGTCAAAATCGTTTTGCGTGGTTATTTTATAGAGTGTTCCCTGTAAACCTATTTCACATAGAATTGCGTGCCTGTTTCATAGAGTGTTCCTTAAAAACCTATTTCACATTGAATTGGTGTCTTAAATGTTTTTAAATTTAACATTTATTTTGTTTTAAAGTTCATGCATAAAACAAAATACAATCTGCGCCCCAAAAACATTGAGAGTTATTTAAAAAAAAGAACAATAGTACACCACAACATTTTTACGAAACACACTCAGTTCGTCCCCTCACTATTATCTTGTTTTATTTACAAATGTAATAAATAAAATGTTTTGTCTAATATATAAAATAAATACAAAATATAAATATATATATATATATATATATATATATATATATATATATATATATATATATATATATATATATATATAAATAAATACAATGTTCTATGTAATATAATATATCATATTGTATCAGGTAGAATATTATATATATATACAGTATCGGACAAAACGAGTGCAACCAAATAATGCTAATTTAGTTTCTTTATATAAAAGTGCTGCATTTTTTCAATTTAGAGAAATAACTATGTAACTGTTTAGAGACAAAGTTCTTCGAGTTTTATTCATCACAAAGTTCATTATTTGTACACGAAAATTAATAAATTAATCAAAAGTATTAAAAAAAGTTGATTTCCTTCTGGACAAAACAAGTGAAACTCGACAAAATGTTGACCAAGCTGTATTTCGCTATCAATATTTCGTGGCGAATCCTTTGTTGTCGATCACACCCTTGCATCTTCGAGGCATAGATTTGATCAGGTGATCAATGAAACTTTGTGGAATCGCTGCCCAGGCTTTTTGCATTTGTTCAAACAGTTGATCCTTATTACGAACGCCTTCACGATTAATTCTGCGGTTGACAATCTCCCACAGGTTCTCAATAGGGTTGAGATCCGGAGATTGAGGCGGCCAATCCATCACCGATAGGTAGTTGTCTTGAAACCACTGCTTGACTACTTTTGCAATGTGTTTCGGATCGTTGTCTTGCTGAAAAATCCATTTTATTGGCATATTCCATTCAGCATGAGGTAACATAACATCTTTCAGGATATTTTTATACATGAAACGATCCATTATTCCATCGTTTCGATGTATTGGACCTTGACCGTTAGCAGAAAAACATCCCCAGATCATTACATTGCCTCTACCATGCTTCGCTATCTTATGGCAGTAACGTAAATCGAGGCGTTTTCCGGCCGGTCGACGTACACGGCAAATGCCATCGCTTCCAATGATGTTAAACTTCGATTCATCACTGAACAGGACAGTTTTCCATATTTGCACATTCCAGTCAATATGAGATGTAGCAAACAGGAGTCTTTTCTTCTGTTTTTAGTGAAATCAGCGGTTTCTTTGCAGGGCGTCGAGAAAACAATCCAGCTTCAACAGCACGTCGTCTGATTGTTGGGTCCGATACAGGCAGCTTTTGTATCTCGACTGATGATATCCAGGGATCCTTCTTGGCGGATCTGGCGATCATAGAATCCTCTCTAGAAGTGGTGGAACGCGGTCTTCCACTTTGTCATCTGCTGCACTTCTTGGCGGATCTGGCGATCATAGAATCCTCTCTAGAAGTGGTGGAACTTCCCCGTAGAACGATATTTGGAACATAGTCTTGATACGGTCCATTTTTTCACACGATACTTATCACAAATACTTTTTTGTGACATTCCACTTACGTAATCGCCAATAATTTTTTTTCTTAGTTCCAATACAAGACTGTCGGGAACCATTTTTGCACTTAAAGTCATAAAAATGATAAAAATAGTTAATCACGCTTCTCAAGGCTTACCGTGTTACATTTACCTTGTGATGATACAATAATGCTCTGTGAAACACAACGTCTTGGTTGGATGTGGACTGTATTGATGTAATGAAACACTTGTTGCATTTCACTTTTTGTATTGATGTTCTTCGATAAAGCACTTTGATAAAACTCACTTCAATAAACTGTCTTGATAATGCTGACTGATTGACTTCCATATACTGACTGAATTACATGTCGATTTACATGTCTCTTATATAGTAAAATGAATCTGTGTGAACCTGTTCTAGAATATTCTAGATACTTCTTTTCGATACTTCTGAAAGCTTCTGGATGCGTCTGGATGCGTCTGGATGCTTCTGAATGTTTCTGGATACTTCTGGATGCTACTGGATGCTTCCAGATGCTTCTTCTGGAAACTTCTGGAAGCTTCTGCATGCTTCTGGAAACTTCTAAATACTTCCTTTAATTATTAAAAAACTTCCGTGACGTTGACACGGACCAGACTTAAGAAAATGAAACAAACCAAAAAAGTTGCACTTGTTTTGTCCGCTGAAAAATGGCACTTGTCAACGAAATTCTGTCTGTGGCTGTCACCTGTCAGCTGATTGCTCATGTCATCGCATGCTATGACTCCAGACTCCTGAACTGTTTGCTGTGGTAGTATAGTTCGTTTCGTTTTTAAGACATGTAAAATTAGGAACACTTTTTAGCATTGTTCGATGTTGGTTGCAAATGTTTTGTCCAATACTGTATATATATATATATATATATATATATATATATATATATATATATATATATATATATATATATATATATATATATATATATATATATATATATATATATATATATATATATATATATATACATTATATATATATATATATATATATATATATATATATATATATATATATATATATATTGTATTTATTTTATATATTAGATAGAACATTTTATTTATTACATTTGTAGATAAAACAGGATAATACTGAGGGTACCAGTTGTTAATGCCTATTTAAAAAACTTTTAGTTACTTTTAAATCAACAACAACCTAAACTTATTAAAATTAACAATAAATTAAAAATAAGTTATGTAAAATAACTTAATAATTGAAAGCAAAGCATATACTCTTTATAGCATATACTCTTTATAGCATATACTCTTTACAGCATATATTAAAGCACATATTCTTTACAAGAAAAATTACCTCTTCCATTATTTTCTGTTTTGAAAAAAATTAATAGGTGATAGTATTAATAAGAATGCTTTAAAAATACTTAGAAATGAAATGTTTTTAAATAAATATACAGGGCCTTGGAGAGCGCCAATCGCGCCCGATTCAAAAATGAAGAACGGCGCCCGTATTTCTAACCAAGAAATTACAAAGTTCAAAGTTTTGTGAACACAGTAATTATCTTTTCCTTATACAGCACATTGTATTTCTGCGTTACTATTAATTTTCTGGATTAAGAAACGGTTCATTAAATAAAGCTGACATATGTATCAAAATAATGTTTTTAAAACCAACAAACGAAAAGTCAATAAACAGAATCTTTGAGAAAGGTAAATTAGGCGTTTAAAAATGAGTTTTTTGAGTTTTTCTGGCCGTTTAAATATTGATTACATTGACGTAGCTCCCCTTTTTAGCCAAATCTCTTTCAATCAAAATAACCAAAAGATCAGTAACGTGATCCTTACAAATGATCAAACATCGAGAATTTATACAACCTTTAGTTTTCTAAACGATCATTCACCTTCAGCAACTGACACAGAAAATCCGGAGCATGATGTAAATGGACGGAAAAAGGCAATCAAGCTACTTCTCGAAAACTTGATTGAGTATCTGCAGTGGATTTTATTGCTTGAAAATTGTTTTGCGGGTATTTTTAAAACAGAGAACTACTTCAATGAAATCTTTTTTGTTCAAACAAACCACTCTCGGATAAAACTGTTCAAGTTTTGCAAGCTTTTGTTTTGATCGGAAAGATCATCATTATCCAATCAGATAAATAAAAACATATTGCCTTCCATCCTGCTCGTCTCAAATCTTGAATTAATTTGCTGAATTACACTCAGATCTAAACCAACATAAAAAAAGTTCACTTTGAATTCTTTTAATTGGTTGTCGTGAAAACAGGCTGTGCTTGGTGCCTCATCATGAAAGCGCTTCAGTTTACGCTTTCTTTTAGTAGCGAGTTCAGTTTCGAATCCTAGTGGTTCAAATACAACTACAGCTTCTTGGAAAATTTTCAACCAAGAGCCTCAAACCCATTTAAGATCTTCCAGCAGCTGTTAAATCAAACGTAGCTTGTCAGTAATGGCTTCATATTGTAGATGACAATTAATGTAATCAACAGTAGTATGAGTTTTGTACCAAATTGTAATTATAAATACAAATTAAAAAGATGATTACCATTTTTTGAGGCTCTTGATTGGCTGAGCTGCTCACTGGTCAGATTTAGATTTTCCATGGCATATTAATAAGCTGCCAACATTTCTCTCGGCCTCAATGGCTTCTCTCTTGGATCTTAATGGCTGATTCGAAAGCGTGAACACCAGCCAAACTCAGACTTTGAGCGCTACAGGGAACGTACAGTGCTCCCAAACACATTTATCTTATTAAAGCATGAGCTATCTTGTAAGCACCTAAAATATTGTATCCATTATCTTATTTCTGACTGTTATTGTTTTAAATATCTAAACCTAGCCATGCAATCACATCAGTAATAAGCTTGGCTATATGGAATCCTTTCTTCTTCTCGAAGGCTTCAGCACGCGAGAATCGTTCTTTGATTTGCTAGCAATTATTTCTTTTTCATAGAGGAGAAAACGCATTACAAAGGTTATCTGCTCAGTGTAAGATTTATTGGGGTATCATCAACTATGATGGTGAAGAAGATACCATCATGGATTACTTTGACAGCTGCACTTCGGATGACATCATCACATTCTTTGATGAACTTATTTTGTGCCAACGGAGAGAGGTAATATATAAATGAGCACTCATTTTGGAGCCCTCTTATTGATGGAATCTAACATCTTCCAAGTAAGATGAACTGATAGGGTTGTGGCAATTAGTAAGCTCCGTACTGATAAGAAAGTTTCCATTTCCTTTGCCATTCACGTGTGTTGTTTCACATGCAAACATAGTTGTATATAATAATTATTATTACAATTGTATAAATAATTACAATTTTATACATAATTAAAATTGGTTTTGAGCGAACTTAAGAATACCTAGAAACCTAGAACCTAGTTACGTAGAAAAGCTAAATTCCTAATAGCCAAGAAAAGAGTCACATTCAAATTTTCACGAAGAATTGTCCTGTCTTAGAATTAATTCGCTTTTGGAGCTCGGATCCTATACCAGTGGAGCTGGTAAGAAGAATATATGCTTCTTTCCAATCCAAGTAAAACTTTTGGTGCAAAGGGCTGGATTGATGATTCTTCGCACAATCTATGAGTTTTCTCAATTGATCCCTAGTTCTTCCGTTCCAACAAGGAAGGGACAATTCCTCGCTTTTTAATACTGCGTTTCATGCTCAAGAGAGAATACGGGAAACAGTAGAGAGCCTTGGTGTTCAAAGAATCCCTTTAAAATGATTACATCTGAATCTTTTTGACTCAAAGCATTGAGCTACAAAAAGGAGTCAGCATTAAGTATTACCAAGTCAGGTTGAGCATCAATTTCTCCCCAGTTGAATAAAGTTCCTCCATCTGACTCTAATGAGTCACTTTGAAATTCGTTTAGCTCAGCTTCAGGTAAATTGTTTGAAGCCCCTACTGATCCCGAGTTCTTCAAATCATACGTATTGAGTGCAGCAGATGATCTTAACAGAGAAGAAGATCTCATCGGTTTCTTTTGGCCCACTTGAACTGACTGGGAGTCATGATTATAATTAAGGAATCCTTAAGGAAACAATTTAGTAATAACAACAAAAGATTATAACACCAGAAATTGTTTTGCAAAAAAAAACGATACAAAAACAGTTAACTTACTGGAGGACTTAATTCTAAAAAATAAACTAATTATATATAGCTGGTTTATAAACAAAGCTTTCAATATCATATTTCCACATTTGTAAAGATCCGAAGTTTAACTCGAAAAACACAACTTTTTTAATAGTTGGATAAAAGAATATATATTAGGTTTATTTTACTTACGGTTTTGACGTTAGAGTGTTTGCAACAGTCACTGCTTCTTGTGCATTTCTTTTCTTTCGTTTAAAAACGAAAGAAAAGAAATACACAAGAAGCAGTTTTTTATTGCTTTATTTTTTATTGTTGGTGATACTGTTTAAAATATTTTTATATCCAGCGAATTTGTTCTATTCAATATATTAAAGCAATACGTTCGCAAGAGACCTTTACATCAATTCCAAGAAACATTCCGTTGTAAAAACGGAATGTTTTTTAAGTGCTCTAAGAAGTCCTTGCTGTTTTGTCACAGAGCATTTCAATCTAACCGATCTTGCAAAACTTACCCAGAGATGGCTTTGAACGTTGAAACTAAAAAAATGTATATAAAGTTTTCAAAATCCCTTTTAAATTATCAACCAACTTATTTACCCGTTAATTATCAACTATAAAACATAATAAAACTCGTTATTTATCAACCGACGTATTTAACCAAATACTTATTTAATCAACATCAACACTTTTATCCTAACCGTAAACCGAAAGCCTCGCTTCCGCAAGTTTGACCAATGCATCGAATTGAAATTTCGGCATTTCCACCAACGATTTGAGCAAAAAACTGTTTTTACCAGCTTTTGGTCTTTTAAACTCGATACAAAAACTCAAATACTTGTTAATTGGGTGGGTCCTGGTAGAGACAAGGCAACTTATTTGCTTAAACAATGTGACGCTAAGATTCTCTCTTTGCTTCAACAGTCAAATGCTACTTGAAAAAGTAGCACCTTTATTGAGCAATAGTCAACAAATATCTCATTCGCTTCAACTTCTTTAACAACCGCGTTGTTAATGGAACTCACTACCTAAAGAAGTTTTCAGTGCTATCAGTGTCGACTTCAAAGTAACTTTATTATTTACAGGATATTTTTAATATTTGTTATTTTTAATATTTTCAACTTTGATTTTGATTAATTGGTATAAAATTTTTTATCGCTTTTTGAAAAAAATAATTGTTTTTAAAAAAGGGTTTATTCAATAGATGTTTATTCATTTTTTTTTAATATTATTTTGTTTGACATTCAGCTAAATAAACATTGTTTCTTATAAAGATTGCTGACGAAGCAATGTTCATTAAAATAGAACATTATAAAGCTAATTAATGCTAATTAGAATTAACTAATGCTAATATAAATTATAATCCGATTCTGATTATTCTTTTTTTCATCAAACTCATTTCTTTTAACTCTATGAGCTCTCAATATTACCGTTTACTCCTCGTTTAGATGTAAAAAATGTTCTTAGGTGTCTTGCCAGGTTTTATTTTCTTTCTCTTCTAATTCATTAATACTTAAGTTTTTTCCAGACTTCTATCTATTAACCAATTTATCGATAAAAACGTTTCTATTTTCTATTTTTATGCTGTTTTTTGCACAACTGATGATTTATTGATGTTGTTGCTGTCTTTTTTTAAAAAGTATTTTCTGATAATAAGTTCTTATATTTTGTTTTCAAACTAACTCGACAAATATTTTTAGATCACGTTTCTATTTAGTTAACTTTGTGTTGATGTTTTTTTAAATTTAAAAAAGGCTTTAAAAAATTAAAATTTTTTCTATATTGTACATTGAAGGCATAATGTACGTGGAACGTTCTTTGCTTTTGTTTTTCATATTATAAATGCTATATAAAAGTCAATAACTGTGACCCAAATTTTTTTAAAGGTAGCTAAAGGTAGCTCACAGATAAAAAAAAAAAAAGGCTAGATCTATACTATTGCTTTACTGAAGTTATTGTAATTTGTTACAAGGGGATGAGGGAGTCTTAGATTTTTAGACATAACAAATGTTTAGATTTTTTTTTTAGTTTTAAATCTAGAAAAATACTTTTTTGAATAAAAGTCTGGCAATATATAAACCCTCAGTTTATGTATGTACAATCCACTACGGCTAGTCTTATTAAATTCAGCAAATGTATGTAGACTCAGCTGCGCCTATTACTATATTTTTTTTATGTACTTTGTCGATAAGAAAAATGATAAAAAATAAACTAATAAAAATATATAAACTCATAGCTGAGGCAAAAAGATGAGAAACTCAGTGTGCCAAGTCCCTTATGACTATATCAGTCACCGATATAGCCGCAGTTTAAAATGTTCCAATAATAAAAACATCCATCCCCACAATTTGGACATACACTTCCAATACCACGTATAAATGTGATACCTACAGTAATACACTAACTAATTGATTTAGAAAATATCTAATTTATATGTTAGTTGTGAAACAAATATCCTCTTTATTTATTTGACGTAGATTTTTGACAATCTTCTTGGCGAAGATACCTGTAAGGCCAAACGTCAATACAGCATTTTTCATCACTTCATAATTAGAGGCTAATCATGAACCAAATAGATCAAAAATTCAAACTTGGTGCTTATGGTGAACTTCGTTTTCCAAACAGTTAGTGAGGTTTACAGGAAATTAATAATCAAATAAGAGGTTTTAATGTTTCAAAAGCTGATGCATAACTGCGCGTATCCTGAAAGATTGGAGTCTATTGGAACCAAATTTCAGAATTAAAAATACTAAACGAGACATATATTCAATGTTCAGTATTAACAGCTCACAAAGCTCTCTGTTTCTGTTCACATGAAATGGAACTATATCAAATAATTGGGATACCACACCAACTTGGAAACTATATCTCAACCAATTAATACATCCTTTAGGTCAGGTAAACTAATAAGCTTTAGTAAGCTAAAAATAGTTAAAAATAGATTTTGTTTGTCAATTAGGTATGAAAAGTTAGAGTCATTTATGTTAATTGGAGTCAAGAAATAGCTGTCGGACAAAGTAAATTTTAAGATGGAATATATGAATCAAACATATACAGTATTGGACAAAACATTTGCAACCAACATCGAACAATGCCAAAAAGTGTTCCTAATTTTACATGTCTTAAAAACGAAACGAACTGTACTACCACAGCAAACAGTTCAGGAGTCTGAAGTCATAGCATGCCATGACATGAGCAATCAGCTGACATGTGATAGCACACAGGCAGAATTTCGTTGACAAGTGCCATTTTTCAGCGGACAAAACAAGTGCAACTTTTTTGGTCTGTTTCGTTTTCTTAAGTCTGGTCCGTGTCAACGTCACGGAAGTTTTTTAATAATTAAAGGAAGTATTCAGAAGTTTCCAGAAAGTTCCAGAAGCATGCAGAAGCTTCCAGAAGTTTCCAGAAGAAGCATCTGGAAGCATCTAGTAGCATCCAGAAGTATCCAGAAACATTCAGAAGCTTCCAGAACCATCGATAAGAAGCATCTAGAATCTTCCCGAACAGGTTCACACAGGTTCATTTTACAATATAAGAAACATGTAAATCGACATGTAATTCAGTCAGTATATGGAAGTCAATCAGTCAGTATTATCACGACAGTTTATTGAAGTGAGTTTTATCAAAGTGTTTTATCGAAGAACATCAATACAAAAAGTGAAATGCAACAAGTGTTTCATTACATCAATACAGTCCACATCCAACCAAGACGTTGTGTTCCACAGAGCATTATTGTATCATCACAAGGTAAATGTAACACGGTAAGCCTTGAGAAGCGTGATTATTTATTTTTATTATTTTTATGCCTTCAAGCGCAAAAATGGCTCCCGACAGTCTTGTATTGGAACTAAGAAAGAAAATTATTGGCGATTACGTAAGTGGAATGTCACAAAAAAGTATTTGTGATAAGTATCGCGTGAAAAAATGGACCGTATCAAGACTATGTTCCAAATATCGTTCTACGGGGAAGTTGGCAGCAGATAACAAAGTAGAAGACCGCGTTCCACCACTTCTAGAGAGGATTCTATGATCGCCAGATCCGCCAAGAAGGATCCCTGGATATCATCAGTCGAGATACAAAAGCAATTAGAGATGCCTGTATCGGACCCAACAATCAGACGAATGCTGTTGAAGCTGGATTGTTTTCTCGACGCCCTGCAAAGAAACCGCTGATTTCACTAAAAAACCAGAAGAAAAGACTTCTGTTTGCTACATCTCATATTGACTGGAATGTGCAGAAATGGCGAACTGTCCTGTTCAGTGATGAATTGAAGTTCAACATCATTGGGAGCGATGGCATTTGCCGTGTACGTCGACCGGCCGGAAAACGCCTCGATTTACGTTACTGCCATAAGATAGCGAAGCATGGTAGAGGCAATGTAATGATCTGGGGATGTTTTTCTGCTAACGGTCAAGGTCCAATACATCGAAACGATGGAATAATGGACCGTTTCATGTATAAAAATATCCTGAAAGATGTTATGTTACCTCATGCTGAATGGAATATGCCAATAAAATGGGTTTTTCAGCAAGACAACGATCCGAAACACACTGCAAAAGTAGCGAAGCAGTGGTTTCAAGACAACTACCTATCGGTGATGGATTGGCCGCCTCAATCTTTGGATCTCAAACCTATCGAGAACCTGTGGGAGATTGTCAACCGCAGAATTAATCGTGAAGGCGTTCGTAATAAGGATCAACTGTTTGAACAAATGCAAAAAGCCTGGGCAGCGATTCCACAAAGTTTCATTGATCACCTGATCAAATCTATGCCTCGAAGATGCAAGGGTGTGATCGACAACAAAGGATTCGCCACGAAATATTGATAGCGAAATACAGCTTGGTCAACATTTTGTCGAGTTTCACTTGTTTTGTCCAGAAGGAAATCAACTTTTTTTAATACTTTTGATTAATTTATTAATTTTCGTGTACAAATAATGAACTTTGTGATGAATAAAATTTGAAGAACTTTGTCTCTAAACAGTTACATAGTTATTTCTCTAAATTGAAAAAATGCAGCACTTTTATATAAAGAAACTAAATTAGCATTATTTGGTTGCACTCGTTTTGTCCGATACTGTATAATAAAATATATGAATCAAACTTCTATTTAAATGTTAAAATTATTATGTTTGTTTAAAAGTTTTTTAAAGTTCACGTTTGGAGAACTCTAGATCCCAAACCCTCTCCTGATTTTTACCTGTTATCATATACGTCAAATAAATGAATTTATTGTCACTTTTTTCTGAAATTGAAAAACTTATAGAAACATTGTTGTATTACAAATTAAATTAAATACAAGTTTTTCTAATAAAAAAAAACGTTTGCTAATATTTTTGATTCTCCATCGGTAAAAGCTTCCACAATTAGCCTCTGTCAAAACTGCTGTGGCGCAGTGGTTAAGAGTTCTGGCTCAGAACTGAGAGATTCGTGGTTTGACGTTAGCTCTAATCCAATAATCAATATTGGTAAGGTATGAGACATTAAAGACCGATAGGTCTTGGAGCATCATAATAATTGAAAAAAAAAAAAAAAACTGTACCATTTATAGTTTCGTCTTGATTTTCTGACTGTTATTAAAGAAAATCGAGAAAGATTTCATTATGAAACTTTTTTTTAAACATGACTAAATAAAACTCTCCACAGTCGTGATAAGATAACTGACTAGATAAAACTGAAAAAATAATTACAACTTGCACGCAATAGTTTAAAAACATTAAAATATTAAATAAAACCAAACTTTCATGAAAACTTGTTGCCTGGTGATATTATTAGCTCTAGTGATTACAAAATATTTTATAAAATTCCAATTGGTGCAAAATGCATATTTTTAATTTCTCTATATTTAAATAAATAATTTTGTATAACTTTTTTAATTAATCGTCAACAACAACAGCAACAATAGCAACAATAACAAAACGAATGAAAATATTAATATTAGTAACACTATTTTAAAAGCAACCACAGCGACAGCAAACATTAGCAATATTTATGATATTTCTATTAAGGGTTACAATCAGACAGTGTTGAGAACGAGGATGGATAAAAGAGGATTACAATCAGATAGGAGGCAGAATGTCAAGATTGTGGATACATTTTAGTCTAAACAATCAAACAATAAAAATCAACAAATTAAAAATTATATACAATTTCTAAAAGCATACTCGATAGCCATAATTCAGTAAGAATCAAATTAAAAATATAGAATAAAAATACAAGCAGAGGATAAGATAATAATTAAGTAAGATCTAAGCTTGATGGATAACTTTAGTAGCAAAAACAAGACACAACAGAAACTTTTGTTTTTTAGAGGTATTTAATAGTATAATTATAATAATACCTGCATCGTTTAATGAATTGGTATTTAATAGAATTAATCCCAAACTTCAGCGTTTGCTTTAAAAGTATCGCAATAAACTTCGATACCAATCTTAGAGTATGAAATGAATTTTATTAATAAACTTATAATAAAGTTTATCGTTAAGTTAATATTTAAACTCAGACAAATGTGAAGTTCTAAAAAATTCTAAAAGAAATATAAAAGTTTAAAAGTTTTAGCTTCATAAATTTTGAAAAAAGTTTGAACCAAATATAGTTATTTAAATAAGAATTTTTTTAGTGATTTGTTTTGAAGATTTGTTTGGCTTTTTGTGTACTTTAAAGAATTTTGCCCCCGTCTCTGACAATCATATCTGTCAACCAAATCTGACTACTGTAATTGACAACTCGTAGCGTTGGTTTGACCAAGGTTCTAACTAATTTTTTTATATTAGGAAAATAGCAAAAAAAACTTTTTTTTCTTTTTTTTTTTTTATGTCTAAATAAAAATATTTATATAATTATTAATTTACCGGTTTTTGCATTTAATCTGGTGGTTTTTTGCACGAATCTGGTGGGTTTTTTGCATTTAATCTGGCGGTTTTTTGTATTCAATCTGGCAGTTTTAAAATTTATATAAATTTTATAATGCATGCTATGAATCGCTTAATTGATTAGTAATAAAAAACAAATTTTTAAAAATTACGACTTTATTCTCTATTAATGTCATCTCCATTAAAACATTGCGTAAGAAAAGATTCGCAGTGCCTCACGAAGTTTGAAAAATCATGTTCAGTATTATGCTCACAAGCGTTCTTCATTTATTCTAATAAATTGTTATTTCCGATCGGAGCCGTTTGCCCTCTTTTAGTTTTCTTAATTTTTGACAATGTCTCTTCACAAGGATTTAGAAAAGATAAGTATCGGGGTAAAAAACGAATATCGTAGGAATAACTACCATAAAAATCTGATAATAAGTGATTAAAGTCAACGTTGTCCATCACCAAGGTAAGCTATTCTTCCTCCCCCAAAATACTTTTAAGTGTATTTAAAGATATCTGCTTATCAGATATCCTTTAAAGATATCTCCTGTCACCCCTACGCCAATTATTGCTTCACTGTGGACTTTGTTTATACAATTTAATGCTAACATCACTGCTATGTTACGGCTTCTTGATGACAATACACAATGATTTGGATTCGTTCCTCTGAGACTGTATCCGTGGTTTCTTATCGTATGAAGATTGAACGGACTTTCATCAATACAAATGATATTTCTGTAACATTGTTGCAATGTCAAGCTTCAATACCTTGAAACATATGTTTTTCTTTCTTCTTTTACCTCTGCAGTACTGTGTCTTTCACTAATGGGTCTTAAAATTTTGTATGTATAGTTCAATTTTTTTAACCATTGCCATGAAGTTAAATTAAATGAAGGAATAAAAGCAAAACTATTTATCATGATAAAAAAACCCCGCCAGTTTAAATGCAAAAACCAGCCCGAATAAATGCAAAAAACCCGCCCGAGTAAATGCAAAAACCGGTAGTTACTTTTACCAAATATATCAACCAAATAAAAGAATACATAAACAAATAAAAATAATAATAATATAAATAATTTTAATTAATATAAATAGTTTTTATTAAACATTAAAAAAAGTTGAAAGATTTATTTTAAATTCTCCTAATATAAAAAATTTCAATTAGAACCTTGTCAAACCAACACAACTAACAATTAAAAATTAACAATTAAAAACAGCATACCACGGTTGTTCATACTTACTCAATGAACGACAACTTATTGTGCGCAAGCTAGAGTTGTTAACTGGAAGATTTCGCACAATTCCGGAAAAATAAAATTCTTTCGGAAGAATCAGAAATTTTTTACTTTCGTACCGAATTTTACGAAACAAAAAAAACCGTCGATATTCATTTCGCAAATCCTACTTACGAAATGTAGCCTTACGCAAGTTGAATTACGAAATAAAACTATTGTGCTACATACGAAAGTTATGCTTACGGAAGTCGCACTTGCGAAACGAGCTCTTTCGCTAAACGACGTTTTGAAGTCTGTAAAAAAATTTTGTTGGCCAAACGGATATAATTGTAAAAAATAAAAACTTTTTATACCAAAATGCTTATAATAAAATTTTATTTTCAGTATTGAAACATATGAACATTTTAAGGTTTTATTTTTAAAAATAATGATAAAAAACCAAATTTCTTTCGAAACGAAACTCTTTTGCACCCCAACTTGCGAAACAGTCCAAAATTTGCATATAGTTTGCGTAAGTTTTGCTTAAGTTCAAAGTTACGCTAAGTGGTATTCACAAACCTTTCTGACTTAAGTTTGGCGTAACTTAAATAAATCATCTAATAATATTTAAAAATGGCGTTTTTATTATTAAAAAAGATTTCAGATTTTGTTTGTTATTGCCAATATAATATAATTTTATCTTAATTTTATACTGCTATAAGTTAAGTTATTTATTTAAATAATACAACAATAGTTGTTTTTTTTAACAACAACAACAATAGCAGTATATTTACCAAAAATTTAGATACGTACTACATAAACTTGTTTTATAAAACTTGTTTTCACATTAAATTTAAGGTTAAAAAAATATACACGCAATCTATATAATGGATGGCTCACTCTCTCAAATCCTAGCTAAAACAAGTAGGGCGACCATATACGGATATATCATATAGTTTTGCAGTATGCCAATAACTTATTAAATAAATTAACTTAATAATTAGTTATTGTCATATATCAATGCAATATAATCATCATATCATAATGATACATCATAATGATGCATCATGAGGATAAAGGATACATCATAATGAGGTATCCATACTATATTAACTTATGGTTGTATCTATACTATACTGTCTATACTATATTATACAAAAATATATACAATAATATTATTGAAGTATATACTTTAACTTGCATAACTAGCATAAAGAGAGAGAGACTCACTCTCTCACTCTCTCTGTGTGTTAGAGAAAATATTTGTCCTAATATAGATACAATATTCACATAAATATGTAATCAATTTATTAGTTTTTCAAATATTTTTTTTTTATTTATAAATGAGAACAAGACTATTTCAAAATACAACAATGCAAAAATTATCTCCGAGTAATCAGGCTATTGAAGTAAAAAAGTATTATAAACTAAATATTAAACTTACTTCGAATAATGATGCTATGTTTTTCGATAATTTATTATTCAAAGGTATTAAAGGTATAACAATACTAAGATTTTTTTGAATAATAATGCTCTGTTTTTAATTATTTCAATTATCAGGAGGTATTAATATCTATGGATAATTTAAATTACTAAAAAAATTAGGGAAATTAGCAATTATTAAAATTGTTTTTTAAAGCCCAAATTCTTGGTAAATAATATTGTTATTTGCAAATAATAAACATATTCTGTTATAGTTTAAATTATTTTGGTAGATCTTTTTTTTTTTGTATATCTATATGAAATCTCATTGGTGTAGTTTGTTATTGCAAAGAGCAGAAACTCCACAAAAATTTCATTGATCCACCAGTTAGTCCAAATGGAGTGATAGTGCTTTTCACAATTCAGTAGAATTATTATCTGTTGCTGTTGAAAATAGTATTACAACTCTTGAGATGGCAGCATATTGTTCACACTGGTTGTAGCTATTAGATTATACTGTATTTGGTGTCTTGAAAACCTACTACAATACTTGTTGTTATAATTTAATCAATACTTGCTCTGTCAAAGAGTCAAACTTTTTTATACTGCATGTACCTGATTCACAAAATTAACTTTATGCTATCCATCAAATATAAAAATCGTGTTTTTATTCGTGCAAAATATATAAACACATAGCTGAGGTGAAAAGATGAGAAACTCAGTGTGCCAAATCCCTTATGACTATATCAGTCACCGATATAGCCGCAGTTTAAAATGTTCCAATAATAAAAACATCCATCCCCACAATTTGGTCATGCACTTCCGATACCACGTATAAATGTGATACCCACAGTACTACACTAACTAATTGATTTAGAAAATATCTAAATTATATGTTTGTTGTAAAACAAATATCCTCTTTATTTATTTGACGTAGATTTTTGACAATCTTCTTGGCGAAGATACCTGTAAGGCCAAACGTCAATACAGCATTTTTCATCACTTCATAGTTAGAGGCTAATCATGAACCAAATAAATCAAAAATACAAACTTGGTGCTTATGGTGAACTTCGTTTTCCAAACAGTAAGTGAGGTTTACAGGAAATTAATAATCAAATAAGAGGTTTTAATGTTTCAAAAGCTGATGCATAACTGCGCGCATACTGAAAGATCGAGTCTATTGGAACCAAATTTCAGAATTAAAAATACTAAACGAGACATATATTCAATGTTCAGTATTAACAGCTCACAAAGCTCTCTGTTGCTGTTCACATGAAATGGAACTATATCAAATAATTGGGATACCACACCAACTTGGAAACTATATCTTAACCAATAAATACATCCTTTAGGTCAAGTACTTATTATTATATACTGTATTTGGTGTCTTGAAAACCTACTACAATACTTGTTGTTATGATTTAATCAATACTTGCTCTTTCAAAGAGTCAAATTTTTTTATACTGCATGTACCTGATTCACAAAATTAACTTTATGCTATCCATCAAATATAAAAATCGTGTTTTTATTCGTGCAAGTATGGTACCATAAATTCTCAATCTGAAATATCACTGAAAAAAAATTACAAAAACCAAGTGGGTTTTAATTCAAACTTAACTTTTATTAATTAATACAATTGAAACATTTGCCATAACATATTATGAAAAATACAATTTATTTTTCATAGTATGTTATGGAAAAGTTGTTGAACTTTTGCTTATGCTTTCAAAATGTCCTTTGTATTTGTGACAATAGAAATTTTGTTTATAAATAGTTTCAAATATACTAGAATGCAATCAAATGTATTTCTTGAATTTATTGAAGCAATTTCTTTATTGATGAAACTGTTATTCCCTATTGCAAATAAAAGTGTTTTTGATTCAAGTCAATTATATGATAAAACAACACCACTGAAAAGAAAATTTAACAATTATCATGATGTTTTCTTATACCTTAGGGTATGAGAAGTAAGAATGAAAACAAGAAGTTACAAAAAACACTTTAGTTTGGCACTTCCATTATTTTATGAACATGTGACATTATTTTTCAACAAATATATCTTTGAGTTTGTACTTTTATGCTAAAGGTTTACTATTCCGCTGTGATTAGAATTTAAATTTTAAAAATTTTGTCATGTCACACAGTGGTTAACCATCCCCTCTTCCATGTGATATTTGGTGAGACTTTCAAACACCTCCGCCCCATATAAGAATGTCACGTATTATTTGAATAGCCCCTATACGGTTTTGCTACATTTTTAAATATAGCAACAAACATTGTAAGTAAAATTTAACCCTGTCATTAAAAAAGAAACATTCACTGTTTGGTCACATTGCCCTGTGTGTCTTAATAAAAAAAAAAAAAATTAGTAATACTTACTACTTCCTTTATACAAATAGTTATAAAATATTTGCCTTTTTGGGTAATTTTGCGTAAGTTTTTTCCTAAGTTTTGCGTAACTCATGCGCAACCTTAACTTTACGCAAATCTTGCGAAAAAGTTGTGAATACCAAATAGTTATGCAAAAAAAATTTTGCGTAACTTTTTCGTAACTTTTTCTCAGCCACGCAAGAGTTACGCGAAAGTTGTGAACCCGCACCCAGTTGTTATGCTAATCAGTTGGACCTAGTCCAACATATTAGCATAACATTTGTGCAAAAGTGGATAAAAGCATGAAACTTTTTTTACGCGTAGAAAATAAGTATACAATGCATTTAAGATATGGTGGCACGTTGAGTTAGTTGGATCTCGTTCGTAAAAATCAAAATTGGATTTTGTGTTTATAACAAAACCCAGACCAGATATATTTGAGCACGAGGGCATTTTATGAAATATTTATATAATTTTCTATATATATTTATATACCGAATAAATTTTTCTGTTTATAAATAATCTTGTTTTTATTTAAATTAATATGTTATCAGTTATATATCCAAGAACTTCTAAAACATTTCAGTCTGCGTTTTGTAAAATCGCGAAATTCATTTTGCTTATTTAAACAAAGACATATAAATACGTATTTTTACTAGCCTGTGGAGATGCTTCGAAATTTATAACGGAATCGGTTTTTGATTAATCACTTCGAGATTCAATTCGAATTTAAAAAAAATGATTCAAGTTTTTTGAATTCTTACTTGTTTTGATTTTGTTGAGTTTTTTTTTTTTTGTATATTTGACGCTTCGGCGCTATTAAATTAATTTTGTTTATCCGTAAGTACCTTTTAATCAAACGTTAACCAAGGCAAGAAGCAGTTTAAAAATAAGTTTATTCAAATATATTTTTTTGAAAAATATGATATAAAAAAAAGCTTAAACTTCAGATTTCGAGTGATATATATATATATATATATATATATATATATATATATATATGTGTGTGTGTGTGTGTGTGTGTGTGTGTGTGTGTGTGTGTGTGTGTGTGTGTGTGTGTGTGTGTGTGTGTGTGTGTGTGTGTGTGTGTGTGTGTGTGTGTGTGTGTGTGTGTGAAAATGCCGGTATGTATATATATATATATTATATATACATACCGGCATTTTCTGACCACTTTCGATTCTCTTTCAAAGCTAATTATTTTTTTAAAAAAATTTATTTTTTTGTCAAAAGTTGCTGATTTCTGTGACGTTGAGGGAGTGTCTAATATAAACCCATTTTGCTGAACTTAGCTTGGACTACATATATTTTGTATTTAAAATCATGCGTTTTTTATTTTAGCTTTATTGCTGCGTATTTTGCACTTAAAATCTCAGAAAGTTTGCACTATTTATGCATTTTATTGTTACATTGAGAACACTTTTTATATTTTATGTATTATAAAAATACTTAAAATTTTCTCTGATAAATTAAAAAGTTGGTACCTTGCTTGTTATTTCAATTTTTCTAGGCTGCGGTTAGCTTAATTATCAATTTTATCTAGCCTGCCCCCACATTAGACCTGCACCTTAAAAAATATTAGGGAAGGGGGTGTTTTTCAAAAATAAGACGTTTTATATGACTTTTATGATCAAAGTATATGCGCTGCAGAACAATGCGCACTTACAAGTAAAAAAATTTATATTAATAAGGTTTAATACCGAGGTTGAGTAAAAGCACTCACTGACGTCTTGTATTTTTGCACCCATGTCGTTTCCGGATTAGTAAACGATCAGAGCCTTTTGGAGAACCTTTTATTTAGACACCTTTTTTCAATATGGACTCCATTTATTTTACAAAAATGCAAGTATATACTAAAAAAGTAGATATAAATATTTTAAATAGAACTTTTGAAAAAATTCATTCTTAGGATGAGGGGGAGGGGGGAACGCCTTTTTTTTCATCTTGTATTTATAAAAGCATTAGTAAATTTTAGTTAGTAATTAAATTGCTAATTTTTTTATTTGATATTGATAAGTTTCAGTTTTAAATTTCTTTAAAAGAATCAAGACTTTCATAAAATATACTTTTTAGAATGTCATTTAATGAATAAGAATTAAATAATAAAGATAACTTGAACAACGTTAACATACGAATGCAATTGCGAAGTCGGGAAACAATTCCTTTGTTGAAATCAAAAAAGATCTAATTTAAGTGATGAATCCTAAAACTTAATTATATAATAAAATGCCTAAAAATTGCTCTTACTTGTTTTCAAATATGTTAATAATTTTATGTTTAGTCAGTTTCAATTTTTTTATTTTTGAGGTGCTTTGTTTTATGAGCTTTTGCTTTTATTAACTCAATAACAACAAGTAAATTTAAACAAAAATTAAACACATCCTTGATTAAACACATCAATGATTTTTTCTTAAATGTTTTTCTTGATAAATAAATAAAAAAGTCAGCGTGGTAGGGTGGGAAGGTGGGAAGAACATTTGCTGCCCCTTGTACCGTTGGCCCCGGAAAATGCTTTGATTTTCAACTTCCCAACGTTATTGGGACTATACAACTGCTGAAAGTTTTAAAGCTCTATCTGTTTCGGAGAGCAGTAAAAAATTAGTTGCAAGATTTTGTAGCAAAAAAACGGGCACATACAATACGACCTTCACTGGGTCTTCACCCCTGGAAAAAATTTTAACATAGAAGCTCACTAGGACTGTACAAATGGCTAAATATATAGCGGCTTTTTAGATTGATGTTATTTATTTTCTTGGCTTTGTCTGCTATATTGTATGCTATCGGTAAGCTAAGCTTCCGCTTAGCAAACAAATGGCAGACAATTTAGTACATTAGTGTAGGTCAGCTTTAAATTGGATCACATTTTTCAATTTTAAATTAGATTACTTTTCATTCCTTATTTTTTTGCAACAAAAAACATGTATGCTTATAGATAAATATAGGATATGTTGGTGTAATATTTTAATCCTTTCGGCAACTGATCTACTTAAATGATTGTATTTAGATATTGATATTTTTCTTGTTTAAGTTGTATTTAGATATTGATATTTTTCTTGAGTCGCAATTTTAATTAAATGTACTTAAAAATATGCTACTAACTATAACAGCCTTTTACATTTTTATATGTACATATATATATATACTACATATATATTTATATATATATATATATATATATGTATATATATATATATATATATATATATCCCTGCCAGCATTCTATATGGGACCTATATGGGTTCTTTATGGGCTTGTACATGGGGTGCCCATGCAAAAGTATCCGCGGGGCGCAGATGGGCCCGATATGGGCTGCCCCAGTGGGCAGCCCATGTAGGGCCCATATGTCTTCCCAAAACACTTCGCACGGGTCCCAGATGGGCAACCCAAGTGCGGCCTATATAGTTTTTTGAAAACTTTGTACGAATTTAGGATAGCTTATATAGCATATTAAATATCAAAATTTTATAATTATTACATTAGATTGTGATAATCATTAAGTTACAAGTTTATTTAACAAGATCACATTGCATATACGTATGTATACAGCTATAGCCACCATAGGAAAATAAGCATCATATTAGTAATACCAGGTGATACATAATGCTTACAGGCAGAACAAGTCATTAAAGTTAGCTGCATGTTATAACAATATATATGCAGGTAATACAATTGCAGAAACAAAACTTGTGTTGTACTGTTACATTTTGAAATAAAGCATTTATAGTGGGAAAACAGTAAATAATTTGACTAAATAGTTTTTTTATGCATTTACTCAACCAAGTTTGCTTCATATAAACATTATAATATAGCTAGATTATACAGAAGATCCAGAAATATGACATGTATCCTAAAAATAAAACTGGTTAATCACACGAGTACATAAAAAAATTTTGACCCTTTTAATTAAACACATAATTTAAAGTTTTTTATTACTCAATAATGGCATCGTGGATACTTCTCGATGACATTACAAAGTTACTGAAAGCAAGATAAAACTGTAATTATGTACAATGCAGCAAATACATAGAAGCACCATAAATAATGAAATAAGACTGCAAGTTTAATAGAAAGCATAATATTTGTTCACCAAATAGTAAACTCAAAAAACTCGAATGCATTTAGCACCACAATATACTAAATCAAGTTTGCATCATATATAACAATATATTACAGCTAGATTATGCATAAAATCCAGAAATATTACAACTAACAAGTACTCTAAAAACAAAAGTTGTTAATTACACGAGTACATAAAAAATGTTGTACTATTGACTTTGTTTATGAATTTACAGAATGAAACACATACCCTTATATATAATATTTTACAGCTCAATAATGGCATCGTGGATACTTCTTGATGACTTTATAAAGTTATTGAAAACATGATAAAACTATAATTATGTAAAATGCAGCAAGTACATTGAAGCACCAAAAATAATGAAATAAGACTGTATATTTAAAGTAACAGTCCAGCCAATTTCAAGTTGATGTTACTTTATAGTGTTTGCTTTAATAAGCATTATTGGAAAGTCATTTTTTGTTTATTAACTGCTCGTAAGTGAAAAAATGTATTTTTCTAACGTAAAATCTAATTAATATTCTGGTTTAGTGACGTCACTAAACCAGAATATCAAGTATAGGACAGCGTAAATGCTTTGCTATGCAACATGCATTGGTCCATTTTCGTCTTTGCACGTGTTATTGACATCACGGCATAGAATACTAGCTATTGTTGTGCACTCGTTGGCTACAGATTTATTTATAATTTGCAATTTTCAACAAAGTAGTTCTTAAAAATATAACTTTAGAAAAAACAAATAACAGATAATCAAAATAATTTTATAGACACAATTCTAATAAAATGACACTCAACTTAAAATTGGCTGGAATGTCACTTTAATGCTCAATACAATTTGTATCTATTACTCGTAAAGAAAGCATAATAATTGTTCATAATGAACATTGAACAATAAAACGAAATAATAGGATATATCTGCATGTGCACGTAATAAGATCAAGTGCTAATCTGCATCAACACTATTTGTTTCCTTTTGTTTTTCTCTCTTATCTCTTTCTGTGCAACCACCGTCCCGGTCTCTGGCACCTCCCAACCATTTTCCCATTTGTTGTTCAACATCTTTTCGGTTACAGTGGCTTCTAACATTAATAATAAAACAAATAATTAAAATGTAAACAGCAAAAACTAGTAATAAAATGAAAATATTACATTCATGTTCAACAACCAAATAATGAAAATAAACTATTATTTTTATTATTTGGTTGTTGAACATGAATGTAATATTTTCATTTTATTATATGAATATTAACTTTGGCAATTATTATTTATTTAAAGTGTAAAATAAGTATTCAAATTCTGACATTTAACTGATATTCTAATTCAATAACAAAGCTAAAGAATGTAACATCAGTTAGAAGCAAGTATAACTACATTGATGTATCAAAACCCCAACTCACTGTGAACAGTCAATATGACGTCAATATGACGGTGAAAATTTCTGATGTGCTGAACGATCTTTAGTTCCCTGCATGTTAAACAAGTTTTTTACCATGAGGAATTTCATAATCCTTTTTGTTGTTTCCCAAATATCACGCCCACCCAAATCACTCAAATAGCCAATCTATGCACAATATGAAATATATTGGGCATTATTTTTTATGTAAAAAAAACAAACAAATTTTTTATTATAAACAAAATCTACATAACTAGCGATAACTGTAAAACATCCTTTCAATACATTGGATGGACAAATTTTAATATTAACTATATTCAGAATTGATTTAATGCAAAAAATTTCAAGCATCTTTTTTATAATATTTAAAAAAAATTTCTTAACTTACTAATGCATTAGCAAAATCATTATTTTTTAGCCGTTCTTCTATTTCTTGAAAGTTATCCATTGATTGCATTTGAAAGACTACATCATCGGGAAGCTCTGTCATATCTGCACTCTTGTTGTAATGTTGCAGCAATATTTGCAGCATGTTGGTCTGAATGCGTTGAGTCTCCTGAATTTCCTTTTGATTTTGCTTCATCTTTTCCATTGACGTTAAAATTCGTAATATTAAGGAGTCAGTAGTTGCCGATTTTGCTGCTATATTTGAAAAAAAAGCATAACAGTAATGAATTCGTAAATTTTGTCTTACATATAGATACACTGCTAAATGGAAAAACAAAACAAAAATTTAAATGCTAACATTAAACAATGTTCTGACGCTTCTGGGTCAGTATATTCTTTTGGTGCCCCGCCGGTGTAGTTTGGTTTGATAGTAGTGGTGATGTTTGGTCTGCATGAACTATTCTTCGCAATACATCACCAGAAGCTTCATAACAATAATATTATATAATCAAAACTATGCATCTCAACATTAAAGTTGTATACCATAACAATTACTTTTTTAGGCATTAGTAAAAATAAAATGTAATCGAAACCGATAAACATACACTTAACATGTTCACTTTGCTGCGATAAAACTGATTCCTCTGATTCAGTTTGTTTATTTGCATTTTCTGAAACTGTGTCTCCTACTTCAGTTCGTTCATTTGCATTCTCTGAACGTGTGTCCATTGCAATGCATCCTAAAGAATATACTAACTTTCACTAACAATATAACTAATTAACTAATGCATATAACGGCTGTTATCAAATTGTAAACAATAATTTCATAAATGGTAACACGCTTAAAGAGGTAGTCTAGAAAATTTTAAATTTCAGTAAAGTAAAACTATTTACTCGATTAATGTAATGTAATTTAACACAGAAATAATTATTTCTTTTAGTGTCATCACCAGACCAGATCAATAATAATCATTTCAAAGTTTGGTTATAAATATTACCTTTTGGATGACCTTGAATTAAAAAGTAGTCGTTAAAAAAGCCATTATCTTGTTTTCGTTAGCATATTACATCTTTTTTGCATATTCAATAATATGTGTGTGTGTATATATATATATATATATATATATATATATATATATATATATATATATATATATATATATATATATATATATATATATATATATATATATATATATATATATATATATATAATTAACAAAACTGACCTTGTGAGGTTTGGTGTGGCTGCACGGATAATTCAGCAGCAGTTATTGTCTTACTAAATTAAGTGGGGAGTGCTGGAGGTAAAAATTCAGTTTGCCGGTCAGATAATTTATGACATTTCTTCTGTTTTTTTGATGTCATTTTTGAACTTGTATCACTATCACTGTTAGTATCATCTGCCGGTGCAATAACTTTTCTAAAAAGTACAAAGTGTTTGTTAAAAAATGAGATGGTACAGAAACTTGATACAAAGCTAGTTTAGTGATCAAATCAATTCTGCTATAGTTTTACTAATTCGGTTAACAAACCTTTTGCCTGGTCAGTTATTTTACAATAGCTCTAATATATAATTTATACGACACTTGAAACATGCCGACTGTCTTGATACCATGCGAATTGCAATATATAATTACATTAACCTTTACCACTGGCTTATGGTAGTAACACGTTTGTAGGTATTATACTATACAGCGCATAAGAAATAAACTTTAAAAAAGTAAATCAATTTAGTTTAGACTTTATCATTGTTTGCTCTGTAATATATTACTTCAATTAGTTAAATTGTAAATTTTATGTGAAATACATCACAAGATTTCTTTTATATAATATGAATGCAGAAATGTACCTTTTAAGTCTTTTACCATCTTCTTCTCGATCTGTCTGCAAATCAGACGAATATTCAGCTACTTTGCATTTTTCCACCGCTCTCTGATACGTAACTAAAATTATTGTAAAGTATACTATGCATGCGTTTCATTTCTATAAAATTTTATATTTATATTTTTATATAATTAATTTAACTGCAATTTATAAATAAGTACAAAAAAATTGTATCACTTCGAAAAATTATTCTGTATTACGCATTTCATTAATAAACTATATATACAATATTACTACATTTAGTTATGTAAACCTGCTTTTCCAAGTGTTCTAATTTTGTACTTATTCCAATTCTTATTGGGATTAGCACTGGTCTGCACTAACTTCGAAACCTTATGTTTTGCCTCAGTGTCGGGCCAGAAACACTCATCTTCTTCTGCAGAAGTAAACCATTCTACTGGAATGATATCTACTGTTCCGTAAGTTATGAACTCAACAACTGCAAACATTTCCTACTAAAAAAGTTTAGTTCAATTCACAGAGCTGTACCAATTATGTTGTTGCAAAGTTTATTAATTAATAAAAATTGTCTTAATATTAAAAACTATTAATTGCTGTGCATCAATGGTACTGCAATATTGCCATCTTCAAATGGCAAAAAAATATGTTTTTAGTTCAAATCCTTTATAGATATATAACTTAGTTTCTTTGATAATCTTCTCACTTTATAAATTCCTAAACTTGATGACGACAAAGGATATGTAAAAAAGGGGACAGCTTCCAAAAAGTTTTCATATACAATTACAGTATCATAATTTGATGACTTCAATATATTTCGCACAAGAACAATGTCTTCATGAATTTTAAAACAATTATTTCCAGGTGAAACCGTAATAAACAAACTAGCTCCTTTATATTGGCCATATTGTTCGTAAGTATTTCGTGGAAGATTTTCAGGCAATGGACCTAAGTAGTGCTGATGTAAATGTTTTCAAATTTCCTTGTTTTCTTCAATTTTACAACATCTTTCTTTTTCAGCACATCGACAAAGTATTTGACTAATAGGATTTTGTGGGCGTCTAACCAGTTTTTTCAATTGCCCTAAGTAATTTTCAAAAGGAAATGCTGCCACATTATTTAAACTGCCATACTTCCTACAGTCATTTACTACATGAATAATTGAATGTACATTATATACAAGTTCATGCGACCCATATATAATTTCAAAGTTTTTCACAAAAGTTATTAGCAGGTTTTCAACATAATCACAAAACTTATTACACAACTTTGGATTAAGTAAAAATGTCATAGACACGCTTAACAGTAAGAAATTACGATAAACATTATCAGAAACCAAGTTAAATGAAATAGTAGGTCCAGTATATAATAAAAAGTGGTGCAACTCTGTTGCCTTTCATTGTTGGTACTCATACAGTGATCTTGGACGTCTCGCAAACTCTTTAGGAAAATATTTTTTAAGTGATATAAGTTTTTCAGATATTTTATTAACTGTGTTAGCAGACAATCTATTTTTTAAATCGCCCTTGATCCATAAAGATATGATCCGCCTAACTATTCCCAAGCATACAAGGTGCATGTAATCAAGAGGACATTGTGTAACAAGTCCTACTGGCAATTCAGTTAACGGTGAAAGTGCGATATGGTGATCTTCATCTTTTTGCATGATAAAGTCCGCATCAGTACGTAGTGTTGAATTTATATCGGGAAACGTCATTCTATATTTCAAATGGACCCCTTCTTGTATACAGCGTTCACACCCATTGTAACCGCAATGTCCTTTTATACATTTAATAAAAGCTCTAGCTGGGGCGTCACAAATTATTGCATTTATAAATATGTCATTTATAAATACGTTTTCCACGGTATTCTAAACCTTTCGACAGAGACTTCATTTCTAAAATAAAATCATTTAAATATTCCTCTACTGATGTTGGCTTTGTCTTGCCTGTATAAAGTCCATTAATAAAAACTTATTTTTTAGGTAATTCATTTACATATCCGAGTATTGGCCAAAGTTGCGTATTTGAACTATGAAAGAGTGGAATGCCGTCAACATTTATATTTAAAGATAGTGCAGAAATGTCTGATAATGTCGATTCATTTAATTGCGATAATGCACTCAATAAGGCAGTTTTTACTCCAACATAATAGTATGATCCACCAGCTCTGGCGATGATATTAGAAACCTTATTAGGTGTTTCCATCAAAGTGCGTTCATCTTTAGGAACATTTAAACCTGCCAACCATAGAATATGCAATAGAGCTGTTACTGCAGTAGTAGAAATATTATGTGTAACTACCCACGTAGCTAGCTGATCACGAATATCACATTTACAAACATTCTCTTCATCATCGCTACTGCCTACAAACTTGTCAGAATATTCACTGAAATTGGATTCATTGTCGCTATAGTTTCCTTCAGTAAGATCATATGTACTTGCTTCACTATTAAATAATTGGCTTTTACTTTCAACATCGTATTGCAATGATACATCTGAAAGATTATTATCTATCTTTTTGGAATTTTTATCAATTTCATTTTCATCCAATATGCAAGAATGTATTTCTACATCTCCACTGGTCATTATATTATTAACTGATTCATAACACAGACCTAAGTCATTGTTAATGTCGGGCTCTTCATTACGTTCATTCACACTCTTTAGTAACTCATCCGCTGCCCTTCTCACTCGCCTCCTTTTTGTTCTTTGACAACATTCAAAATTTTTGGCCATATTCTATAAATATTTAACTTAATAATAAAAAATTTATCGCAGTAAATTGTGAACTCACAAATAAAATATATTATTAAAAATTTTATGACAACATAACCAACATATTTTATGATCGATGGCATCTCGGAAAATTGTTGAAAGCTTAAATTGAAATTATTTAAAGATACCGGATAATTAACTTAATGCATTATATTACTAACCACTAACCAATAAATTAAAGCCTAATAATTACATCAGTACAAGTACTAGTAAGTTATTTTCTGTCCTTTTATCGTAAAATAATATATTATACAAGCAATGACGTTTAAAACAAATTGATCAGTTTCTTATAAAACATATGTATAGTAAATATACTATTTTCAAAACAAAACATTAGTACTTACTAAATGTTCGCTGTTTTTTTCAAAATAATTTGATAATTAATATTTCACTATAACTATAGCGTTGCAAATTGGCACAATTAACAAATTCCCGATGCATAATATACAAATTCATAATCTAGCTGCCTTGGATGAACTGAACACTCGAAATTAAAACAAGTTTTAAATGTTATTTTATTATATTCCAATCAAAATAAATGACGGAATACAAAAATTATATAATAATAATATATTATTATTTACTATAGTAAATAATGAGTTTTGTAATTTTAATAATTTGCCCATATGGGACCCATATAAAATCGTATGACAAGCCCACATCAAGCCCATGCCCGGATGCCCACGCAATCCCGGGATACAACCCATCTGGGCATGCTGGCCGGGATATATATATATATATATATACATATATATATAATTTTATAGTATTATTTTTTTATTCAAGATCTTTTAGAATAGAAGTCCCTGGCCCCCAGCATCATCAGCCTTGTATGTGTGCATATATAACTCCAAACTTGTCAGTCAATGAATGTACAATTTTCTGCAATAAAATATACCAGTCAGTTGATGTATGTACAGAGAGATAAAAGTTAAAAAAATATAATCTCTGAATAAAAAGAAAGCAAAAACCTAGAGTGAAAAACAGTTTAATGTAACCGTTTTAAAATGTCTCTTCACAATTGAACAAAATCTTTATTTTGTTAACTATGATATTTTTTTAATATAAATAGGGTTGCCAGATTTTCACCAAGACAAACCGGGACAATAAAATTTTTTTTAAGAAAATAAAAATTTATTCAAAAACATAAAAAATTCATTGTAACAAAAAAACTTAATATATAAATTATATATTAAGTTTTTAATATTATATAATATAATATTAATTGAAAAACGTCAATAAAATTAAAAAAACTTAAAATTAATAACACAAAAATAAAGGAACTAAGTATTTTTAATACAAAAGCGTGGAAATACATTATTAAAATACTCCTAATCATATTTACGGCTTGATCTTGCCTCCTTTAACAAATTCGTATTTTTTAATATGTATTCATGCATTTCGCAACAATTAAATGTAAAATTAACGACGCATTTTAATATTGCTTCTACACTGTAGAAATCGGTTAGAAATCGGAAAGAAATCGGTTACTGCCGGAGACTGTAGAATCTACCGTCTCCGGCAGTAACCGATTTCTTTCATCCGACCATTGAATTTCCATTAGGGAAAATATGCGCTCCACATTCGCATTATGGCCAGGAATACAAAATAAATATTCACATATTTTAAAAATATCGATATATTGTTCTGCAAATTCAGTTTCCATTTTGGACAAAATAAAACTCCATTTTTCGGAGGTTAATTTCTGCGCCCATTCATTTCCTTCTCTATTTTTTTCTTCTGACATTATGGTTGAAACGGTTTGAATTTGGCTGAATAGGAACGTATCATTTAAAATTATATTTTTTTCTTTTAGGTAGTTAAAAGTTTCTAATACTTTCTCCCATTCTGGATTTTCTTTTAAATTCATCCATGAAAACACCGAATACTTTTTTATTGGCGTGATCCATTTGGTTAAATAAGTAACAAATGTTTCATAAAATTGAATTGTGTCATTATGAAACTGCTTAATTTCCACCATACTCGATAAACCAGGTTCTTCGTTTTTTCTTAAAAGTGTCCTAACACTTGCCGGTAAAAATTTTGAATCACTTTTTTTTTCTACAATTTGTACAGTTACTTCTAAAACATCTAAAATTTCAATAACTGACATACAACATCTCTCAATTTTTAAAATTTGATTATGAACTGAGCTAGCTTGGCTATGTACAAACCAAAGATATGCCTCACTCAGAGAATTGTTAAAAAATTCCAGTAGTGATTTTGGTGGTTTCTCTTCGGGTTCTGATAAAAAAAACGATTTTAAGGCTTCAAATATCTTTAAAATTCTTTCTATTGCTGGCAAAAGCGAAAGCCATCTTGTTTTTGAATAAGAAAGCACTGCTTGGTATTCCAATTTAACGAATTCACAAAATTCTTTTAAACGTTCAGTTCTACCGGTATATATTGAAAAATAGTTGAATATTTTATAAACGATTGAGTCAATATCACAAGATAATTGACCAGTAGATATTTGCATAGTATTGTTTAAAATATGTGCAGGACAACCTATACCTTCAATATCGGTACCTAATTGGTCCTTTAATTTTGTGAAAACATTGTTTCTTCCTAATCTTGCTACACCACCAAAATTGACATTAGCATTGTCTCCACAAAATGCTACACATTTTTTTAAATCCACTTTGTGATCCTTCAAAATTTGGATACAAAAATTTGAAATAATTTCTGAAGTTTCACCATTTAAATTCTCCAATTTTAAAAGCTTCACATTAATTCCATTTTTATTAAAATATTGGACAACTAGTGGGAACATTTTTTCCGCTTTGTGGTTACTGGCATCCGTACTAATACTATAAAATGAACACATTGATAATTCATTCAAAATTATTTCTAATGTATGTGGGGCAAGAACTTTTGTAATTAATTTTGTTATTTTAGTTCTACCAGCTGAATTCATTGCAGCTAATTTTGAATCACTAAATAGCTTGGGTATTAATATGTTAACACAATCCGTTGAATTAAAAGACTGGTGATGTTTTACAACATGATATGCAAAACATAATTCGTTAGCAATTACCTTGTCTTCATCGGTACTATCACGTTTTACAAAAAATGTTGTCAAAGGTTTTTTACACATGCTTGAAGATGCAACTGCAGATTTGTGTTTCTGGCTATTGATATGATCTTTAATATCAGACAAACCACCATGACTGATACTAAAATTCGAATTACAATGCTTGCAAAACGCTTCTGTGTCAAATTTGCCTTTTTTAACAAAAGGAAATTGCTCTGTATATTTTTATAGAAATTTACACTTTCTTTTTGGCATTTGGTAACTATATAAAAAAATAAACTCACATATTTTTAAATATGTGAGTTTTTTAATAGCTTTAAATATTGTAAATAAAAAAGTAATTTTCCCACGACGGCCACAGATTAAATTAAACAAAAACAAAACTTAACCATCTGTCATTTATAACAATAACAAACTACCCAACAGAAAAATTTTTATATTAAAACCCATCGAACAAGAAAGGCAAAGCTAATTCGATTTCGAAAATTCGAAAAAGTGTGATAAATAATTTTAATTTTTTTTGCAATATTGCAATGCAAAAAAACCGGGACAATTGAGCGTCCCGAAGACCTCTTTCGGGACACGGGACAATGATCTCAAAACCGGGACAATCCCGGAAAACCGGGACGTCTGGCAACCCTAAATATAAAGAAGTTTAAAACACTAAGAACTTGATAGGTTGTAAGGAAGTAAAGGAATAACATCTTTATTTGAGTAAGAATTTTAGATTTTTTTCTATAATCAAAATGGATACAAGTTATGCTTAAGAATTTTAAAACAAATCTTGATATTGTAACATAGACATATATTAGTATTGTTAATTTTGAATGTTTTTTTGATTAAATATTTTGATGAGACTTACTTTATATGTTTACATGAACTAAAACTGTAATAACTTGTGTGCAATCTTGTAATTGCTTTTTTTGTAGTATATACACACATAGATAATATATATGTATATATATATATATATATATATATATATATATATATATATATATATATATATATATATATATATATATATATATATATATATATATATATATATATATTATATATATATATACATATATATATATATATATATATATATATATATATATATATATATATATACATATATATTATATATATATTACATAGAGAGTTTATATAAAAAGTGTGTATGGATATATAATTTATATACATACATACATACATACATACATACATACATACATACATACATACATACATACATACATACATACATACATACATACATACATACATACATATATAAATACATATATACATACATACATACATAATTACATATATATTACATAATTACAAAAATTTATAGTTTTTACGATTAATATGTCATACAGTAAAAGTACCGCAAACCGGACATAAAAACTTCACAAAAAGCTAAATAATTTTTTTAATATTGAGTATTTATAGAATTTTTTTTTTCTGAATATAGTTGTTTATTAGAGCAATTCTGCAGTGTAAAAAAAAAATTTCAATTTCAAGTTTTTATGAAAAATAAGATTTTATTTTTTTAGAAGTGTCTCCTTCTTGGAAAATTGTCCCTAAAAGCGGACAGTACTAAATTATATGAAAAAAACATAGATAGACTGATAAATTCAATATTTTAACTTTTAATGTTAAAATATACATAATAATAATACAAAAAAAAAAACTAGAAAAAAGTAAAAATAACATGAGCAAGCTTGAGCTTGAAATTAATAGGTTCTGCAACTTTTTGTGCAAACGAATTCTTCGTCTTTTATATAACTTTTTGGGAGAGAAAGGTTTACAAATCCACGAACTGCAACTAGATTATTCACAAGTTTTCCATAAAACTTGTCTTCTTCTGCTCTTAAATGGTTTAATCATGCTTCTTCTGTAAAAGCTTCACCAGCCACTGTTTTGAAATTTCTAGCTCTTTTTTTGCAGAATGCTTGTAAGCATTTTGGAATTGAAGATGCTTCAATAGAGCTCTTTTAAGACTGATTTTAACATGAATCGTCAATTCTTCTTGAGAAGTTAAATTTAATGTTGGAATTGAAGTTGGAGTTGCAGGCGGACTTGAGGTTTGTGTTTGTTGAACAGTTTGAGGCAAAGAACTTGGGCTGCGTGGTGATTTTGTAACTCCTGATGATGTTGTTAAGGAGTTATTAAAAGTTTGATAAATTCGTAATTTTAATTTGTCAATGTTGTCTTGATTTAATGGAAAGAGCCCAGTGCTTTTCAAAACCAGCAATAATTTCAGTACGAGTGTATGCTTTGTTTCTTTTATACAACTGGGCGAGAATGCAAATTATACACTAAAAAATTATGCTCTTACATTTAACAAAAATATAACACCATTAGGACGCAATGTAGCAGCATAAACGGCAATATTTTGTTTCATTATGGTGTTTTTATGGTGTTATTTTTTTACTAGTATATTAATTTAAATAACAGCAAAAATAACTGCAAAGTGCTGTTATGTAAATATAAATAACAGCAAAATGCTGTTATATCGTTATTAAAAAGCGTTATATATGGCGTTATATTCAAAAATCAAGCTAACGGCATAATATGCTGTTATATTTTTTTAAACATGTTTTGTTTTTATTCAAGTAAAATCTACACTAACCATTTGTGTACATTTTATATCTAATTAATAACAATTTGATGTATTTAACATTATGATTACTTATAATGCGTTTGTTACTAGTAAGGTATAAAATATATATTACAAAATATTTATAATGAATAAAATGACGTAATAAAATCTTTTTAACATGCTATGTAAAACACCATATATATACTTTGTAAAAACTAATTTCATATCAATGATAAGAAACGACTAATAAATTTTTATGTGATCGCTCAAACCAAGAAATGAGGTTCGTATTTTTAAACACGTGCCAATAAATACATTACCAAAACTTAACAAAACCAATTTTTTCTAAGAAAGCTTTATATTCCAACTTTTTTTTTTTTAAAGTAACAACTTAAATATAAAGTGAAACATTTTAATAAAATAATAAAGTAACGCTAGATGACAGATCCTAATCCAACTATCACTGATGGTTGGATAGGGATCTGTCATTAACAAATTGGCAACAGTAGATGATAGTAGTAAGATAAGAGCTTTATCTTACAATTAGCATCAACTACATTAACTGACCATAGCTTTTTTTTACATGGATAAAGAGTTATCTATTGAGAGTTTTTTTTATTTTTCATTCAAACTAGGGGCATAAAATAGAATTTTTGTATCTACCTGGTTTGAATATTTTTTTTAAATTGATGAGAATTTCTAAATTTGAGATTGTTGTTAAAGATTGTCGTGGGCAGTCATACGAAAGCCCCTCAGCAATGAGTGAATATATAACGGTGTGCAAGCAAAATTAAAACACAGAATAATATAGAAGTTTATATAATAAGAAAATATAATTACAAAGAAACATTTACATAAAAAAAAAGTTGATTTATAGTTAACAAGCAGGGGCTCAAAGAAGATATGGATGACTAAAGTCACCACAATCTTTTCATAGAGCTTTCATACATACTTTCTGATGTTACATATGGGCGAATACGGTACATCAAGCCAATTGTTTTACTAATTTTTGATTGGATATAATTTATGTGAGGAAGCCATGATAAATTTTCATCAATAAGAATTCCTAAGAATTTTATTGACTAATTTTTTTCGATTAGCTTATCATCTAAAATTAAATCTGGTAATTTTAAGGGAAGGTTTTCCTGTTGTGATTTTTTTATGGAATAGAGTATACTTTGTTTTATCTACATTGAGTGACAGTTTATTAGCCTTAAATCATTCATTGACATTCCTTAATTCATAATTCATATCAGAGTAAAGTTGCCTAATGTCATTGTTCGATAAGAAAAAATTTACAGGTAAGAGTTGCTTGAGTGTAGTGAGTTATTTTAGCTTTATTGAAAATCTGTATGTTTTTTTCATTAATTCCACATGCCGCTATTAAATATTGTGCAAAAGAGAGAAAGCAACTGTGCATGTGTACGTAAAAGCATCTGTTCAACGTGCTGGTTATGTAGACAGGGCCGCCGAGAGGTTTCATGACACCCGTGGCATAGCAGCAATTAGGCGCCCCTTTATTATGCATATTTTTAAAAGAAATTTAAATTAGAAACATGTAAAGTTATAAAAGTTAATGACAGTGTTTTTATTTCTAAAACTGTTATTTTACATCCATATTTTCATGCATCTAGATTAAATAATATTAATGCAACACATTTAGCATTCATTAATTAGGATTAATAGATAGATTCTTCAAAATTAATATCGAAAATACTATTTTCTTTCTTTTTAAAAAGCAAAAATTATCATTATTATTATGTCATCTTATTAGAGAGATGAATCCAATTTATTTCAAACATGAGTGTCCAATAGACGCTGTTGTTCTAAAATCCAGTAAGCACGTAACGTAAAAAAGGCTTTTGAACGTCTTTTACACTTTCTAAGCTTCTTTTGAACATTTAAATGACGCATGAATGTATATTTGTTTGAATAAGCTTAAATTGTTTCCAGAAGTGAAAGACAAAGGCTCATTTAAACTATTAGGATGCAAAATACTTTAAGATTAGTACTCATTATAACTCAAAGGTTGCGCTCAATGCATGTTGAAACTAGATTGCGTCCGTGAAAGTCGATGTCAGCCATGGTTTTGATATTGTTAAATAGTTTTTCCGAGAACCAACTTGCACTACTTTGTACTTCTCCAGCTTGAAATTTACAAGCCAGTTGTTTGACCGATGTACAGCGTTGTCTTTTGACAAATGCAAATTATGAAAAGAAACCGGGTAAGAATTGATTTTACATAAAAACATAAAACATAGTACATTAAAAACATTAAGTTGATATATATTTGTGCATTCATTTTTCTTAATAGAGGTTTTGCATGGGTAAAATTCTCTAAAATTTACTAAACGTGCTATATGCTTCTGATGACAATGAAAAGGTTCAAGTTTGCTTTTGTTGGTACTAACCCATGCAATATTTGCATAGTTAATATGGCTGTGAATAAAAAATATAATTGAGTTAGAGTTTTCTTATTCAAAAAGCTTCTTACCTTATATAAAGTTCCTATACTTTTTAAAGTTTTGTAGCATAAATTTTCAATGTGAATTTTCCATTTGATGGTAAGGTTCGTTTCCATTTGATGGTAAGGTTCAACATAATCACCTAAACAGCTAATCAAATAATCACCTAAACACATAATAAAACAATCAACATAAACACCTAAAAATTTTGTAACATTGACTCTGTTTATTTCGACATTATTAATAAAAAAAGATGGCATTTTGTTAGGAATTAACTTTTTTTTAGAAGGTGGATGAAAGAAAATCTATTTAGTTTTTTTTTAATGTTAAGCAATAATTCGTTTGATTTAAACCAGTAAGAAATCTTGTTTAATTCTAGGTTCATAAGTTGAAACAGTGTAGGGATGTTAAAATAGGTGTAATACAGATTCTGCAATTATCAAGATTCTGAAATGTTGATAATACTATGTTTTATCGTTTTTTTCATGTAAGAAAAAAACATAAAGCATAGCATTATCAACAGTATCAATACTTAAAATACTCTTTATAAGAGAGTTTCTCGTAAAACTCGAAGCGTAATAAAATTGGTGTAAATACTTTTAGAAAAAAATTACCTACTTCATAATTGAATTTTTTTGTCTTTAAATGTGGAATACTTAAATTACTGAATGTGGAATAGTTTTGCTATTACATTAAACTATAATATACAGCACAGCAGAAGAAACAATGAAACGGAAAATATAAGATTTTCTTTCAATCAAAATTTTGTACTTTGAAAAATACCCTCTATTTTATTTTTTGATTTATTGAACTGGTAATTTATTTTTACAAAAACGAAGTTCAATTTTTAAGGGCCTGCATAATAAATCTAACTTAAATAACAAATAGTATGGTGACCATCCAAAATGAGTTAGACGGGATTTTCTGCCGTAGAGCTTTTTTTTCTCCTAAAGTCTTTCTTTTTTAAATTATTTTATGTCGAAACTAAAAAATATGGAAATAGAAGAAGATAATTCTAACGTCGCGATTTAGCTTTGCAAACTAAAACTTCAACATTATGACTGAACAATACAAAGTTTGTTCTCATCCACATTGAAAATAAACTATTGCAGAAAGTTGTGAGTGTCCATTATTATTTTCAATTAAATAACTTATCTACATTTTGTTTGTGAAATCCAATGGCCCTAGCCACTAATGTAGCTGGTGCCTTCCTAACACTTGCTATGTTCGCATGACGTCATAAAAATCGTATCAGTCAATGTTTACCAGCTGTTTCATGTAAAATCAAAAATGGATAAGGAACATTATTCTGTACTGCAAATTGTAATGCATTGTGCCTCATGTCTTATTTGGTAACCCAAACATTATTTTTTCCATAACATGAAGATGTTTCACTTGTTTCTTTTCAAGTGTTTCAGTCAAAGCAGGTTTTCGTCCAAATTTATTTTTTTTTATTTTTATTCAAAGCCTTATTCAGTTTCAGGAGTAGGGTACGGGCCTGGTTGCTTATTAAATGATGTTCAACTTTTAACGTTGATATTCAAATTTTTTATAAATTCTAGGGAAGGGAGGGCGATACAAATCTCTCACACCCAACCTGAATCCGTCACTGGCTTAAATTAGTATTACA
This sequence comes from Hydra vulgaris, assembly GCF_038396675.1. Lineage (NCBI taxonomy): Eukaryota > Metazoa > Cnidaria > Hydrozoa > Anthoathecata > Hydridae > Hydra > Hydra vulgaris. Next base: position 47,011,156 of record NC_088925.1, read on the forward strand.
ATTGTATAAAATTTTTAACAAAATAATAATTTTACAAAAATTTGATTACAAAGATTGCTTAATAAAACTGCGACCAATTTTAAAATGTCAAATTCTGTTAACGGTAGTTTTGTTATGGAACTTTGCTGTTATTTGCTCATATTTTGCATTACATATTTTGCTACAAAAAATTAGGTGTCTGCTACTTAATTTATTTCAATGAAATTTGGCATGAACATAAAAAATATGTTTTTTAAAGCAAGTTTAGTAAATTTAAAAAAAATCCCTACACACTTTAAAAAAATTAGGTGTCTGCTACTTAATTTATTTCAATAAAATTTGGCATGAACATAAAAAATATGTTTTTTAAAGCAAGTTTAGTAAATTTAAAAAAAATCCCTACACACTTTAGATATCAGTTTTATATCTGATTAACAACAGTATTGAGTAAATTCAATATTAGCAGTGATAACAACAAAAAAGAACTACACACAAACTAAGTTTAACCAATATACTAAAATATCTATAGTCATAATATGACTATAGATATTTTAGTATAATGGTTAAACTTAGTTTGTGTGTAGTTCTTTTTTGTTGTTATCACTGCTAATATTGAATTTACTCAATGCTGTTGTTAATCAGATATAAAACTGACGTTAGAATTATCTTGTTCTCTGACAAGATTTCATATTATGAAATCTTGACAAATAACAAAAATACACCTTGCAATTCATACGCTACACACGCTGTGATAAAGTGGTCGAATATTTCGATTACTAAGTCGTTGCCGTAAATCGAATGATACGCACATACCTTTTTTTATCCTTTTTTCGAATTTTTAGCTCTTCCTATTTTTGGAAACTTTAAAAAACTACTCCAGCTGGCAAACATTCAAAATAGCAAGAATTTGCTAAGAATCATTTCAAACAACGACGTTTTATCGCACCTTCATACACACTTTTGAGTATTGTGTCTTTGAATGCATTTCGATCCAGTAAGCTTTGCAAAAAATTTATTAATTCTATTTTTAGGACTGAAATGATACCGGATTATTAGATGATAAGAAGATAAAAAAATAAAATTTAAAAGTAATTTGTGAAGGATAGACTTATAATTTTAATTAGAAATGGTAAAATTCAAAAAATTATATTTGTATGTATGGTATATTTTTGAGTCAAAAACTTGTTTATTTCTAAATATACGCCGAAACCGAAAACCTGTCTTAAATTAAAATTGCGACAGAAACCGATTTTTGGCCGATCGTCCGGAACACAGTAAAAAATAAGCGTTTAAACTTATATTTCAGTAAAGAAATAAATATAGCCTTTAGAAAAAATTTTTATTTTATTTATATAGATTCCATTAAAAAAAATCTTTGAGAAGCAGACAGATAGAGGATTTCTTACTCACTATCTAGCAGGAGTGTTAAATAGTGTCAGTATTCTCAAAAATTTTATTTTATTTCTACTATCAGGGGCTTCCAACACCTGCAGCCTAGTGGTGCGCTTACTCTCGAGTCCCTATTAAAAGAGGAGGGGAGACATTTATTAATTTTTGGAGAATTTTCCCACCCACCTTAAGCTTATCAAGAACCCCTCCCCCTCAGCATCTCCTAATTTTTGTTATCAAAAACAAACAAAAAAAATCAGTGAAAATTGGTCTGAAAAATTAAAAAATAATTATTTCAGTCACTGATAAAAACATGCTATGGATACCTAATTTTGCATAACAACAACCTGTTTCTGGTAGTTAGAGATTTTTAATTTGTCCTACATATACAGTGATATTTGTATCAATATGAGGTCTTTGCTTCTTATAAAAAGGATTTTTTATATCTGGTTACTATGGTTACTTAGAATTAGAATTAGAAATACTTATTCGTCATTTTTCAAACATTTTACAACGTTCTAGTTTTACAATTTTCATCAATAAAATTTAAATAAAAATTAATAACGACAGGAGCAAGTAGTAGACAGAAGTCTTGTCATCAAGCCCCTATAGTAAGCGTAAAGTATGTTTTACAAGTTTCTCATTTTATAAATTTACAAATACTCGTTATATAAAACAATTAATATATAATTACAACAAGAATGCGATAAACTCCACAAATTAAATAAATAGATACAGTAAGAAATACTACAAGATTTTTTTTTACTTAAAAATACAAAAATATGTTTATGTCTGTTAATTCAAGTAAATACTGTTCAACTATATTTTTAAAACAATTTATTGAAGTTATACTTTTCATATTTTCATTAAGAACTATGTTCCACAAACGAGGTCCTCTATATGAAATTAAGTGATCAGATGTTTTAGGAGTTGACTTAAAATTATGGATAGAGCACCTCGTTAAGTATTAGTGATTAATTTTAAGAAATCGGTTATTAAAGCATTTTGGAAGCATATCATTTTGATATTTAAACATGAATAACAAGTTTTGGAACTAGTTTAACTCATAGACATTAAGAGCATTAATTTCCCGGAGTAACGGCTTGGAGTGAGCGTATTTATTCACATTACATCTAATTCTACTAGCTTTTTTTTGTTCAATATATATATTTTTCAATGCTGAAGGACACGTATTTGCCCAAGCAATATTACAATAGCTTATGTAGCTATGGATAAATGAGTAATATAAAACTATTAAATATTTTTTACTTAGTAGGTGTTTTGTTTTATGCATAATGCCTATAGTTTTAGAAATTTTATTTGCAATTAGCGTTATATGATTTTTTCAATTAAGATGTTCATCAAATATTATTCCTAAGATTTTAAGTGATCAAACTCTGTTTACTATATTGTTATTTATTATTAGCTGAGGAAGTTGCAGAGGCAAGTTATCGGAATTAGATTGGTTACGGAATAAAATGTACTTAGTTTTACTAATATTCAAAGAGAGTTTGCTTGATTTAAACCAATCATTAAATTTTTCCAGCTCACAATTTACTGTAAAGAAAATTGTTTTTATATAGAAATGGCTATAAAAAAGATTAGTGCCATCAGCAACAAGAAAAAAATCAAGCATGTCTGAAAATAGCTAGATATCGTTTACGTAGATCAGAAATAGTAAAGGTCCAAGAATTGAGTCTTCAGGAACTCTGCAGCTTATTGTTTCTAACTTTATACACGTTGAATCATAAAGTACTCCTTGTTTTCTATTTTTAAGGTAACTTTGTAGCCATTTTAAGTTCCTATTTATTACTCCATATGTTTCTAGTTTGTTCAAGAGAATTTTATGATCGACAGTGTCAAAAGCTTTTGACAAGTCAATGAACAAGCCGAGAGTATAACTTTTTTTAAAACCCATCCAGAATTTGACTGGCTAAATCAGTTACTGATGTGTTGAATGCTCTTTTCGGAAACCAAACTGTTTGCTGAATAAAATATTCTGTTTTTCAAGATAACTATATAGTCTGTTATGCATAATACGCTCAAGCGACTTTGAAGAACAAGAAAGAATAGATATAGGTCTGTATTTAGATGGTATAGAATCGTCCCCATTTTTGTATACAGGGACTACTCTCGCTATTTTTAATTGACAAAGAAAAATACCAGTTGTTATTGAAAGATTGAAGATAAACAAAAGAAGAAATATTTAAAATAATAACATCAAAAATAGCTTTTAGAACATTAAAAGTTACTTTTAATGTTCTAAACCCGGCACTTTTATTTAACTTAAGCTCATTAAAGGATGCCTGAAGTTAATTTAGAGAGAGTTTCAACTCATCCATTACATAGTGAGTTTTTTTGAAATATGATTGGAACGTTTTATTTCCAGGAGTTATATCTGCTGCTAAATTTTTTCCTACGTTTATAAAAGATTTGTTGAAGTTTTCAGCTATTTCTTTCTTATCTAATATTTGTTTGTTTAAGTTTAGCTTTAATCTATTTGAATAAGTGGTTTTTTTTGTAATTGTTTTTTCCCTTTAACTTCTTTAATTACTTCCCATGTCTTTTAACTATTTCCTATTGAGTGTTCTAAGAGGTTAGAATAATAACTTTTTTTTTATTTGCTTTTTTATTCTTTTAAAACAATTTTTATACTTTTTGTATTTTATTTCATTGCTATAAGTTTTTTTCTGGATGATTTTGTAAAAACATTTGTCATACACGGATTATTAAAGTTTTTGAAATTTGTTGTTTTTTAATTTTTGGAAAGGATCTATCGTATTGTTTTGAAAACAACCGTAAAAATAAGTTGTATGCATTAACATTATTGCACTCAATTAAAAGATTTCAATCAATTTCTGTTAATAATTCTCGAAATTGGTTTTTATTTGTCTAACATATGTTGCAAAGAAATTTTTAGATTCAGAAATTAAAGAGTAATTTATAAGAAAATTTGGAAAATGATCGCTGATATCAGTCTTTAATATTCCAACTCAGATTTGGCAAGTCATGGCAATATAAGTGATAATGTGAAAAAGTATTGCGTGTTACGCAGTTGGTTTGTTAACTACAGGTATTAAACTGTCTTGAAGTAGAGTATTTACAAACCTTTTAGCGTAGGAATCATTATTCATTTTTTGAATATCTATGTTAAAATCACCAGTTTAGTAAATGTGTTTTTTTATGACTTTTGGCAATATATTTTTTAAGTGTTTTTCAAACGCTTTAAAATTACCATTAGGTGGCCTGGTCATTAGATGGTCTGTAAAGAGAAGTTATAAAAATATTTTTGGTTTTCTGATTAAGAATTTCAATTGTTAACGATTCACAATTAGCGTCATTGACACTGAGGTTTAGTAATTCTCTAAAAGTAAAAGAATTATGCATAAAAATACATACGCCCCCGCCAATGCCGTTTTTTTTGTATTGAGTTATAACCTGGTAGAAAAAAAATAGAATTTAACTCATCGCCATTTTGACACCAAGACCCTATCCTATAAAACTTTTTATATATTGTAAACTTACAATGTAATGACGCAGAAAATAGTGAAACTACATTAAAAATAGTTTTTTTGTATAATCTAAAAATAGATCTCGAAAAAAGCAATTTGAAATTGCGCGCTAATTTAATTTTGATAAGAAACTTTAAAACTAGATTAAAAGATACCGAGGGAGGAGGAGGAGGGGAGGGAGTGCTGGAAAGTTTAACACTAATTGACAATGGGGAGGGGGGTGTTGAGGCCAAAATGATGTCAATTTAAATTATTTTTTTAGTTTTAATAAGCAGATTTTAATGGTATTTACATCTACTAAATGGTATAGAAATGATGTTTTGTTTGTGGGGAAATTAATATTAAATGAGGGGAATTTGATATTATATTTTATTAAATTATTTATTATATAATATTATAAATTAATTTAAAAAGTTTCCCAGAGACATTAAATAAATAACAACTACTAACGTAAAATAAAAATTACTATCGTTTTATTAATATATTACCATTTGACTGCGAATCAAATTATGTTAGAAATATTAACTCTTTGTATATAAAATTCACAATCCTTATTCGCTTCCTAGCGGATTATAAAATGTGGTTCAATGTAGACTCATATAAGTAAACTCATAAATTTGTCATTTTTTAAAATTAAATTGTCGTTATTTCAAATATGAAACTCTAATTGCTCTCTAGTTGATTGTAAAACGTCATGCAATGCAAACACATAAAGTCTATTGAAAATTCGAAACGCTAATTTCTCCCTAGCGGATTGAAGAAACTCTATTAAAAAGCTTGCGCTAACGATGAGCAAAATCATTATTCTGATTGTGATGTAAACGATACTAATAAATCAATATTAAAGTATGGATAAAACCGCATTACTTAACTTATTGATTGTCTCGTCTGGAAATGCTTATCCCGATAAAAAAAAGGCTAATATCCAGAAAGAAGTCCATAATATATGAAATTCATTAAAAGAAGAGAAACTGGTGCATAAGGATCTTGAATCAAGAGTAATGTATTTAACCAATTTATTTAATGAAAAGACAATGAAGTTTAATAGCAAGCAATTATCATTTTGGGCCAATCTTCCAAAACAGTCTGCCCCATGTATACTCCACTTGAATTTGACAAGAATTCCTCACACCCAGTGGGCACAGGACGTAAAAAAGACGTCTTTTAAACGTCTTTTGAACGTTTTGGACGTCTTTTGAACGTTCAAAAGACGTCTTATTTAGGTCCTGTGCCCACTGGGCAGTTTGTTGAGCCCACCAATGAGCGATCTGTTATTGATGATGAACAAAGTGCTTTATCTTTGAGTTTGTTGACCACAAAAAATCAAAAAAATCCAAGAACAGTGGCTCAAGATAGACTCAATTCTGAGATTGCAGCTTTAAATTGTGAAGTTGCTGGACTGATGACTTGAAAGAGAAGTGGATTCATTGCTGAAGCTGAAGAGGATGATTTGAAAAAGAAAAAGAAGAAACTAACTCACCTATGTAAAGAACTGGCCAAAAAAAAAGTATGATCAAGCTCAACAAAAGAAAACTAGAGAACTGAAAAAAGCTAGAACGGAGGAAATCTGCATGGAGCATCCAGAAGTCAAAAAAAAACTAAAAATCAGAAAGAAACCTGGTCGACCGTCATTAGAAGTAGATCAACCTCTTCTTTTGAAGGCGATTATGGATATTGCTCTCCATGGTTCGTCCGCTGGTGAAAGACGTCGGTCAGAGGTTCTTCGGGTAATGATAGCTTAGCTATGTTTGTTAATATTGTGTTTGTTAGAATTTTACTCTTAATTAGTACTTGCACTGTTGTAAATATCCTTGATATGTTAACAACTATTTATAAGATTTGATTTGAATATAATTTACGAAATAAATCCCGTTTTCTGTAAAAAAGTTAATTATATCCAAATATATTTCTTTATTATTTAGAGCATTAAAACTCTCGACGATTTGACATCCGAGATGAACAAAATTGAATTTGCAATCAGCAAAAGCGTCCTATATACTCGTCTACTTCCAAGAAGTTACGGAACATTAAAAGGCAAAAGGCACGTCAAAACAGTCCCTGTTAGATTGATCATTGTTGATGGTGGATCCGACAAAAATCCCAGATACCAGAAAGTAATTGAAATCGGGATACACCATTTCTTGAAGAATAACCTTGACGCTCTTTTCATTATGACGAACGCTCCAGGCCGCAGTGCATTCAACAGAGCTGAGCGACGAATGGCACCTCTAAGTAAAGAATTATCTGGAGTGATTCTTCCGCACGAACATTACGAAACTCATCTTGATTCTCAAGGTAAATACATTGACAAAAGTTAATTTGTAAAAATATTAATATAATTTTTAACCTATAATAATAAACATATCTTTTTAAATCAGGCAGGACAATTGAAAAAAATTTAGAAAAACAGAACTTTGGTTTTGCTGGACAGGCTTTGGCTGATATTAGATCTGATCTACAAATTGACGATTATCCAACAATTGCAGATTATATTGATCCAAACAAATTAGAGCTAGAGTCAAGGAGCCTTTTATTACAAGATCAACGTTGAATTGCCGATCATCTTTGTACAAGTCAATATTTTACTCAAATTGTGAAATGTGAAAATCGTTATTGTTGTCGGATTATTAGAATCTTTTACTTTACTCTAATTAGAGCAAGATTTCTTCCACCACCTGTCTTTGTCAACCAAACGAGAGACGGGCTCAAAGCAGTAGATGTCTCAGAAGGAGCAAAAGAATTGTTTCCATCTTCCGTCTTCATGCTCATCGCATCAAACATTGAAAGTATTCTTCCTCGTACTGCCAAAGGATTTCCGATTTTGCCGTATGTTTTGTCCATCAATTCAGTCTAGCCAAGCTGATAGAATCTATAAAAAGTGCAATATCTACTTTGCCTCTCAAGCTATGTTGAAAAAGTACGCTTCTATCCATTCTTCTGCTATAACACTCCCTCTAATCAAAAGGGTCCAACCTGTTCGTATCGCTGCCAAGCGTCAGACAGAATTTTTTGCAGTCATCGCCTTGCAGAAGAGTTCGGAAACTGCTGAATGGTTAAATGAAAATGAAGTTGACGCAACGAATTTGATTGTACCTCAAGAATACGATATCCTTTTAGAGCGTGGAAAGCATTCACTATCTAATGTTTCAATCGATGATCACTTCAACAACCCATGGGAAGATTATATTAAAGATATATAATACTATTTGCTTAGTTGATTATTTAATGAGATATTAAGTATTATATAATATAATTTGATGAGATCTACTATTATAAAAATATATAATTTAGGCAAAAAAAAAATCAATGGTTTTTAAGGATTTTCAATGTTTTTTAGGGGGGAGTACACAAAAACTGACATCATATATAACGGGGGTTGGCCAAAAATTGACAAAGTTGATTGAGTTTGACAAAGGGGGGAGGGGGAGTCGAAAAATTGAAAAAAAAACACTGACATCATTTATGGATGACCCCATAACTAAATTTAGTGGATGGAATAAATGGTATACTGTTCTGATTCTTCGGGTTCAGTATGTTTGGAACACTAAGTATACTTACTCTCAGATCCGTTGAAAAGAACCTACTAAGTAATTTGTTTTGTAGTGTCATTTTTAATTATAATTATGACTTTTAAACTTTTAAATATATCTTGGTTTTAATTATGGCTTGTCTTCGTTGTAGTATAAATTCTTCTTTGTAATAATTTAAAAAAATAATTCTAAAAAACCAGAAGCATAATTTATCAATCTTGTAATTTTATAAAAAGGAGATTGTTTTCTATACATTAATTACATAAAAACAAAACAAAAAGAAAACTAATATTTTTATGCAAATGCTAACAAAAGAACAGAAAACTGTTACGGCTAAGTTCATTTTCCAAAATAAAGAGAAAATGATTGGTTCTCTCTCTCCGACTTGTAACAATCAAGATCGAAAAGAAAAATGGCTAGAAGTTAGAAAACTTCTTGTAGCTCATGGTCTTTCTTCTACTGTCACTGTTGAACATATTCGGACAACTGAGAGGCAAAATCTGAGGAGAAAACTTTCTAACTATAAATGGACTATGATAGACATCATCGGAAAAGAGCCAGCGCATATTCTCCCAGTCAAAGTTGATGACATTAAAGTTGGAAAGAAGGTTTCGTCGAATAAACTCTCCGGAGATGCCAACCTAAATGAACACGTTACTTCAAATGACTTTATTGTAGTTAGTTAAAACTGCTATTGATAAAAATATCCTAAATAAAAACTATATTGATGTTTAAATTATGTAGTAGATGTGCTGTGGTTGATAATTGCAATCTGTGTAAAACAAAATTTGTAGTGCGTTCATTTAATTTTTAAACAAATTCTCTAATTTATAGATGTGTCAATTGGGAATAATCAAATATATTAAATTCTTACATTTTTGTGCCATTTAATCCAGTCCCTAGCCTAAACCCGTCACTAAAATGTCTGTCGAAACAGTTTTAAGGTCTATTGCTGCAAGATCAGTTTCCCAGAATATACCAGTTATCTTGACAAGCTCTATTAAACGTTCTGTAAGAAGTTTATTTTGTAAGAATTGTTAAACCTCTCTCATAACTATGTATTACTCTTTATTTCTATGTGCCCAGTCAATTAATAATTTAGCTAGTTTTTGTCAAGTAGTTTCTAAATATAAGTGTAACTTTGTGCTTTTTAAAATACTTAACATTAATTGATACTATCAAAAGCAAGCAAAAATTAATTCATTTGAAATTTTAAACGTTATGAAACATTAAAGTGTTCATTTTTTATTACATCTATTGGTAAAATTTTCTACAAAACAATCGACATCATCATCAACTAACATCTTTTCGGATAATGAGTACGGTGCATTAAAAAAAGCTCAGCTACAAAATTTTTTATTCGTTTCAAACAAACTAGACAAAATTTACTTGAACAAAGCAGAATATAATAAACTAAGAAAAAACACAAAAATTTTAGTTTCACTAAAATACTTTTTTTTAATTTACATTAGTTGAACAACTGCAAAATTTGATCGCGGCATGCACCTATTTGAACTTCATCTTTAGTGTCGTCTCTAACTTAAAAATACAAGGCTATGGAAGGTATTACTGGAAGATTTTCTCCCTCATCTCCCACTTTAATCCAATGTTTATCATTGAACCAACGCTTGGAAGCGGTTTGGTTGTCACTGTAAGGTGTGATGAGCCAATTATTACAGAGATAGCCTTGGTTACCTAAGATAACTGCTCCTGGAAAAATTTGCTCACCTCGAACTTCAAAAGCGTCCCAAGGTGTTGATTCACGTAACACCTAAAATGTATGAAAAAGCAATCTAAATTTTTCAGACTAGCAAGTTATTATTTTACTAAATATTCTAAAGTTGAATAGGCAGTGCAGATTATATAATATATTTATAGAGTATACATTTGTTTCTTATGTTTTAACATTTTTTAAAACAAAATATTTTTTGATATTTTGACAGATCAGATTTAGATAAGAAAGTCTTAACACTAGTTTTTTACTTAGATGTTTATTTTTTAAAATATTGTTATTTAGATAATTAATGAATCAGCTCAAATTCATTTATTACAAATTCAGTAAAATTAAAACCTACCCTAGAATCATGCCATCGCCCTGAGCCATTAGAGTAAACATAATAAATAAACAAATCTGGGCTACAAATGCAAAGAACATTCAAGGAATTGAACTAGTGGCGATTAAAGAATGCATCTTCACCTTTTGATGGAGGGATGATTGGTATGTGACTACCATCAATGCAACTACACACACTTGGAATCTGGGCCACAGTGTAGAACTTACTGGGTAGGCTGTCAACAGGATCAAGCCAATGAACAATTTCCTCTCGTCGACAAAACAAACTGTCCAGGACTGCATGAACTGCTCGATGGCCAGTCTCTTTTCCAATACCATGACAATCTCGCTCAAAATGATAGAAAGATGCAGCTCCTGAAATTTAGTCAAATCTTAAACTATTTTAAATCTATTGGGAAAAGAATATATTTGAATTGTACAAATGAGGAATATTTCCAACCACACAAAAACCCACCAATGTAAAACACTAGTTTTACAGAAACTAAAAACAGTTATAATTATTGGAATGTTAAAATTATTGGAATGTTTGCATCCTTTCCAGAAATAATAAGTTAAATTTATACAAGCACCTTGAAACTTATTATTATTATTCAGAACAAAAATTTAAAGTCAAGTCATTATTAAAAAAATAATAAAATATACCTAGCAAATGTAGAAATACTTTTATATGATCTTGTGGAGATAACTTTTCGTTTCTCTGAGTTGGATGATGCCGGTCATCTTTGAGCATTTCTTCAAGGTTATCCAAAACCGAAACGAAAGACAAATTCAGAGATACTTTCTTGAAACTTGCGTTCTTGAAACTACTTTATGTTTTAATATATATATATATATATATATATATATATATATATATATATATATATATATATATATATATATATATTTATATATATATTTATATATATATATATATATATATATATATATATATATATATATATATATATATATATATATATATATATATATATATATATATATATATTATACCATTGCATTTTTACTAAATAATTAAACTTGAAATCTAAGAATATACCGTCGAGAAAATACTGTTGGTTTTTATCTGTCTTGGTGTCATTAAATCTTTTGTGAAAGTCTAATAGATCTTCAAGATCTGATTCTGACTCATAACTGTTCATTTTACAGGGCTAGGAAAAAAATATTAGTGTATTGCAACCACAAAAATCTGTTTATGGTGTCATTTTTTATTGTAATTACTGCTAAATTTTAATTGTAACTTAAAAAAAAAAGCCATCTTGGATTTAATTATAGCTTTACTTCCTTGTGGTATAAATTCTTGGCAACTTTGAATAATTTTTTAAAACTTTGAACAATTCTGTAAAACCAAAAGCGGAATTTAATAACCTTACACAACACAAGTAATTTAATTTTTGTATTATAGTTTGTATTACTTTGAAATGCACTATAAAGTTACACTAACAAGAAAACAAATAATTACAAATGGTGTTATTCTTTGTCGAAGTATCTCTCTAAAGTATTTCTATTAACAAAAACTAAAGAAACAAAGGAATCGGAATTCTGCATATTAAAGAATCTCCAAGATGTTTCAAATTAAAAAAAAATGCGTAAATGTATTTTTAGCAACTTTCTTACTAAGAAACTAAGCAAAATGTTCAATGTTGTTTGCAGTTTCAAAAAAAATTTTGTTTTTAAAATAGCTTTATAGACTGCGAAAGTTCCCAACAAGTAAACCAAACAAAAAACATTAATTATTTTCAGTACTTTATATATTTTCAATATCTTTGATATATTTTTTGATTTTTAACTTGATAAAATTTAATATAAATTAAAATTTTAGACACCTTTCGGAAAGTGTAAAATTGTAGTTTACATAATTGTAAAACTGTTAAAACGACAGATTAAACTAAAATTGAAGTTTAAGTTTTTTAAAGTTATTTTTTGGGATTCAAAATTTTAACTCATACTCCTGATGTTCAAATTTAATAATGAAAAATTGGATAATGAAGAGGTTAAATAACTTGTGGCATCACTTATATTAAAATAAATGTAAATTTTAATGCTACTTAATTTTCCAGAGCGGAATTAGGTGGTGTATCAAATATGGTTTACTAATTTTGCATAGCAAAACTAATTAACCGTAGCAATATATTTAATTAAAGTTTATATTGATTAAATAATCAATTTTTTTACACATAAATTTATTACTTGTTTCCTAACAGCCCTAAATACAATAAAACTATTCATAATTTAGAATTAAACAAAACAAACAGAACTCATAACTTATTTATATATCAGGACAACATAAAAGTTTTAAAACTCAATATAAAAAAAAGGAAATTTTTTTCTTTTTATTGCTGTTTTTTTTAAACGGATTGGAAAGATTTGTTTTTTTTAAACGGATTGGAACGGATTGGATCAGAAGAGCATAACAATAATATTATTACATCTCTATCGTTGTATTTTTATTGACTTATTTTTCGTGCATCATCTTCGCGATACATCTTAAAATCGTTATTACAAGCCTCTTAAGTTTCTTCTGACATAAGACCAATAGACAATATCATTTTTCTACTAAAAGGTATTGATGTATTATTATTTTATGCAGACTTTGAGGCATGTAGTACCAGGAGTAACATTTAACAAATAGCTAGCCATTTTAAAGCAATAATACCAAAATATTAAAATTTTTTATTCAAAACCACTGGAAATTCAACAAAGTACAACACGCAATCTTTAAATTAGCAATGTCAACATGTCAATTCCCGTATTTCACTAAATACGTCTTTATTTAAAAAGCTCTCCTTAGTGTTCCCACTACCACCTGTGCTTAGTTGATCTACTATCAATCAAAGAAGCTTTATCCAAGAACCTTTTCTGAATTAAACTCTTTTGCTCCATTACTGAATTCTTGGCTTCAAAGTATCTTACTTGCCAAGATTTAATTTTTATTTTATATGCAATATGCAATTAGCATTCAAAGCATCTTATCCAAGCATGAAAGCTTGAAAAACCATACTGGAGAGTATGAGTGGGATGCTTTTTTTAATAGCAATTTCAATTTCATTCATTTCTGATGGGCTACATACACTAAGACATGACTGAATACGGTCAGTTGCATTGGATAAGGCAGTGCGTACCTTTTCGTCAATCATGATTTTGATATGGTTTGTAAAAGATATTTTTGCCCTTCGAAAAAAATGATGTATGGAATCAAATTTGCCATTTCATTTTTAAATTTACTTTCTTTATTAATTAACACAGATTCAGTTAAAGAATTTATATTTAATAAATTATGAGGGCTGCTTTCTAATAATTTTTGTTTATAAATCTTTGACTAATTGAACCGTCAAATTAGAAATATTGTAGGTACGTGCGTATCTGGCTTTTTACGGTACCGATTTCAAAGACAAAATCTGTGACCTTTTTTTTCACAGCGGGCTCGAAGTCGGTGTGGTAAAGATTTATTTGTTTGTCTTTTTTTTTAGAATTTTATATCAGAGAATGTTTTATCTTGAATAAATTATGGGGTTTTTTTACGTGTAATAAATTTTTCAGTTTTTTTATTGCTAATTAAAGTTTCGTTCCTGTTCTGGCACTGCATTGATATTGAAGGCATGTTTGGTACATATTTGAAATTTTCAAGTCAACTGTATAGATCTATTTTCTATGTGCCTGCCAAATTTCTTAAAAAAATATTCATGACCACATACCGTATTTTTTGACCCAGTGGAGGTACCATTTCCACCTCTTTTAGTGTTACTGTTACTGTTACACCTTATAAAACTGTTTCTGCTATTGTTACTGTTACTTTTTGTTATAAATTCTATTTTTTTTGACAGTTACCAGTGATTTTATTCGGTTTTATAATTTCGTTTCTGTTCCGGAGGTGCATTAATATTGAAGGTATGTCGGTACATATTTAAAATTTTTCAGGCAACTGTATAGATCTATTTTCTACGTGCCTGCCGAATTTCATCAAAAAATATTCATGAACACATACCCTATTGTTCCTCGCAGTGGAGGTATGTATTTCCACTTCCGTTACATAGTGTTAGGGGGAAGGGTGGTTTTTGACTGTGGAGAATTCAGTATTTTTGATTTTTTATTAATTATAATGATATATTTGATAAGAACTGTTATACAAACTTTTTTTAACAGCCTTTTACTACTAAGAATATTTGGGTTTTCTTTTTTTATAATTGTTAAATGATTTTCACAAAAACTAACAAGTATAATTAAGGTGGTTATATATTAATTTTTATATATATTTTTTTGATAGCTAACTCTTTTCACCCACCAAAATTAGTTTAAAGGCAAAATTCTGCAAAATAAAGTTTAATTTTAAAAATTATATAACACTATTTTATGATGATTCTGCATAAAAATCATTAAAAACAAAGACAGCATTTTCTCAGCTTTTTCCATACCCATAATTTACCATATAGCCACCTTAAGCTATATATGATATGTAAAGATTATACATATCTTTAAAAAAATTTTTATAGATTAATGGTGACTTTTTAAACTATTTAATTATGATTAATAGCCGACCCAATTAAATAGTAGTATTATGATTGTTGAATTTAATTTAGTGCATCATGGGACCTCACAAGAAAACAAATCTATTTTATAGTAAAGCTAAAACTTATTTATCTTGTAATTTTCCAATACCGGCTCATTTAAATGTTAACTGTAGAAATGGACATGTACTGCATATATTTGCAACTAACAACGATTCATATAAAGTAACTATAGAACTAATCTGTAAGTATTTTAACATCAAAATTTGTATAAGTCAGATTCAGCAACTAGTTAGAACATCGAAAGCCTTTGTAAATCATTTTTCACGAAATTCGAAACCATTTGTTGACATCTGCAACATGCTTTTTGCATACCAAATAACAACATCTGCTGTGGCACAAACATCGCAATCAATTGCAACCTCAATTGACTTTGCCACATGTTCTTCATTTTCTTCTCAACAAATCAGGGTTTCATCTGTATTAAATCGTGATCACTTATCTCCTTTATCTCGTCTTACTTTAAAAACCTCTTCCCATGAAGCACTATCCAGTTTGAGAGCTGACCAGTTTAGTCCCAGAAAAAAGATTATGAGAAAGAGATTAACCATTTTGGCAAACAAAATCGCAATTAAGAAGAGAAAGATAAAAAGAGGATATTAAAGGTTTAAGAGATAAGGCAAAGGCAAGAGCATACAGATTTAAATATCTAAATCAAGTTATTACTCGTAAGGAAAAGATAAATACTCAACTTAGAAAAAAATTAAAAGAAAAGTCTTTAAATCAGTATGTGTGGTTGTAGCTATTGATCAACTTCCTGAAGGTACAGCTTATGACTATCAGAGTCATATTAAAAAGTCTATTGATAATCTTGCTAAGTTATATAGTGATTTCTATCAGCTCAAATATAATGACGTAAGAAGCACTATTATTGGGAACATAACAAATACAATGAGTGATAGAGTTGCAACAAACCATGCAGCAATAGCAAAGTTAAACCTTGTTTGGCAGAAATCATTAAATGAACTAAACTGTCACCTTTACTCCTTAGACACAATGACCAGCTCTAACCATGAGCGAGATCTCGTCTCGTTCTCGTTTCTCGTGAGAAATGGGACTTCTCGTGAGAAACGAGAAAATTCTCGCGAGATGTAGAACGAGACTTAAATATTATATTATTTTCCGAATTAAAAGTTATTATAATTTACAAAATGCTTAATAATTTGTTTTTTTAATTAATTGATATTTTGACTCCGTGATTTTAATAAATCTAATTAAAAATTTAATTTGTTTTTGACAAAAACAAATTAAATTTTTAATTAGATTTTTAATTAGATTTTTTTTAAAAATCTAATTAAAAAATTTTAATTAGATTTTAAATATTTTTAATTAGATTTTAAATACAAAAACTTTTTGTATAAAATGGTGCACTTTCGACTTAATTTCATTAGTTTACCAACGGAATTCAACTTGACACATATTGTTCATATTGAAAAGAAATATTCTTGCCTCATTTCAACGATCAAAAATGTCACCAAGTAAAAACAAAATCTGGATTTCAAAAAACAAGTGACGGTGCTGAATGCAAGGCGTGCAAAAAGTCTTTGAAAACAAAAGATGGAAACACAAGCGGGCTTCATCGTCACCTCGAAAAAAAACACAGCCAAGATTACGTTGAGTATTCTGAAAAAACTGACGACTCTCTTCTTCCTCCTCCTAAGAAGAAACAACGAACCATTGTCGAAATGCTTGAAACAAAGTCCAAATATGACAAAGACAATTCCATTCAAAAATAGTTTGACTTTGCAATGCTGGATTACTTTTGCACTGATCTGGCATCCTTTTCAGCAGTCGAAGGAAGAGGTTTCAAGAAATTGTTTGACATTGCAAACCCTAAACTGAGCCTTCATCACAGAACAACATGTTCAAGAAAGCTTTCAATTCGGTCAAGAGAATCTTCAAGCTGAAATGAAGAGCATAATAACGGAGATTACGCCAAATTTAAAAAGTGCTGCATTTACTTCTGACCTTTGGACTTCTAGAGCTCAGGACAGCTACATCTCTTGGACTTTTTATACTATTGACGAAAATTGGAGACTCCATCACTGGACACCCCATGTCCAACAGTTCCCAGGCAGACACACAGGTATCTTAATTGAAAAAAAGCTGGATTCTTTCTTAGAAGAACTAAATTTGCCTGCTGATTTGCCAATGTACTGCGTGAACGACCAGGCAAGAAACATGAAACTTGCAGTCAAATTGTCAAAGCGCCTTGACCAATACTTGTGCAACAATCATAGTTTGCAATGTGCAGTTCGAGACTCATTTGGAATGACTGCTGGAATAGATGATGCGTTGCAAACATGCAAAGATTTGGCTTTTTTAACTCACCAGTCAACAGTTGCAGCTGAGTTTCTTGAATCAGAATCAGACGCTCAAGGAATCAATTTTAGACAGTTACGTCAATCTGTTGACACAAGATGGAATAGTGAACTGGATTGCATGGCTTCTGTCCTACATCTCAAGAGCGTAATTATCAGCTTAAGTGCAAATGAAGTTATTTTTTCTTCAAAGACCATCAGTGCATCACAGTGGAAATCAATCGAGGAAGCAGTAGAAATTTTGGCACCACTTAAAGAAGCTACAGAAACGTGGTCGGCTGAGTCTATTCCAACAATTAACACTGTCGCCGATTCTCTTTATTTAATCCATGACAAAATTGATCAGTTTATTGAGATGGATGGAGAAAATGGCTACTGTGTCTTGTATGCAAAAAACTTGAAAAGCTGCATTGAGAAAAGATTTCCTCTTTGTCACACTGGAAGCTTATTAAGTGCTGCAGTAAACTACTTAAATCCTGCTTTAAAGGGACTTCACTTGAAGTTCTTCAAAAAATTTTAAACAACAAAAGAATGGTTAGCCTCACAGGTTAAGGATAATGTTGAGTGCCAACCTGTTGCCAGAGTCCTTTCAGCAGATTTGTCCCCTAATTCAAAACTGAAGCGCAAGTTAAACGTCAGACTTGAAACACAAGAGCCAACATCTGAACTGAATCCTATTTTGAGCGAAATGTGCCAGTACGAATATCTCCCTGATGCCAAAAAAAACTTTCCGATTCTTGATTGGTGGAAATTGCATTCAAATACATTGCCAGAACTCTCTTCATTAGCTAGACAAATTTTAGCTATTCCAGCAAGTTTAACCAAATCAGAGAAAGTTTTAAGCTCAGGTGGAAATGTCGTCCGATCATCCAGACACAACTTACACCCAGAAAAAGTAGAACAAATCATCTTAATCAGAGAAAACATTGTCTTGTTGGAAAAGTTTGGCAAAAAAATTCTGAATTAATATTTGAAAAAGTTGTTTACATTTGACAAATGTCATTTGTGTCTATTTGTCAAAACCATGTTTACATTTTTTTTTACTTGGATTTTAATAAATTTGTTTTCGAAAATTGTTAAATTTCTCGTCTCGTCTCGTTCTCTGTCTCACGAGAAGTACTAACTTCTCGTCTCGGTCTCGTCTCGGTTTAAAAAACCTAGTCTTGCTCATGGTTAACCAGCTCTTGTAAGTCTTCACTTAAAGCATTAGAGACTTCAAAAGGGAAACTTTTTGGAAGGGACTGCAGTGCAGCAAACATTGTTATACAGCTGAATAAACTTCGCTACAAGGATGCAAAAAGTAACTCTAACTAATCTAAACCATTCTTTTACTTTAATATATTTAGTTTTCTGAATAAAATTTCGAGTTAAAATGAAATATTATAATTAGTGCATGTTTTTATTTCACATTCTTCTTGCAATTGCCAAAATGATCTTTTTTATGATACTCATAGGTGATCCAAAAGGTTTTGTAATCTTTTTGGACCAACACGAGTTGCCCAGAGGATTGACAGACCACGCTATAGAGGCAACAGACTACATATTCTTTTTCACACATGTTGAATTTTAATCCACCATTATGCCATATTAAAGATATTTCTGTGTTCTGGCTTGGCGTTATGCGGAGGTCTACGAAATAATTTATTTCAAGACTTTACATCTGAAATAGGTATCTTTTTTATTTTTTATACTTGATCAGTTCATTTGATAAAGTGCTACACAATATTATAGGCTATATAATTAGTTACAAATAAAGTTACAAATACAAATTACAAATAGTAATGACACTTGCAAGATTAATGGGGAGTAAAGACTATTATAAAACAAAGATTATTCTTTGTTAGTAATTAACTTTTTCACCTTAGGTATCTGTGAGTTGTGTGTTTTAGCTTTAATTGGAAAGCTACTTTCTGGTCCTTGGATGGCAAAATTTTATATTGCACCAGGTACGGGACTTAACTACATATCTAGCATTCAGTTAGTAAAAGATGTTCGGAACACTCTTAATGAGAGCAGCTAGAACCCTTTATCTCTACTTAAACGAAAAACAGATTTCTTTGGTAATGATATTGAAGATGTAGTTTTTAATTCAATAATCAGCTTTTGCCCAGTAACTGATGAAATGAGTAAAGCATTAGCTGACTGCCTTAATGCAGTTATTAGCGTCATTGACAGGCAGTACAAGCGGCAATTTAAAATGAGTTCTAATGATCACCTTAAAGAACAGACTAAGTCAGCTAGGTTTCACAACATTGATTCAGAAGAACTTATGGGTATATTTAGCGCTGCAAAGCACAAAGCTCCAAATGCCACTCCTTGTTTTCTTTCTTCAAAACTTCGTGCTTGCAAAAATAAAACAGCTGCTCTGCTATGCAAAAAGCCAAATGATATTCAAAACGAGTTGATATTATGGGCTATTTCTAATCCCAGAAAGAAGCGGTTGACAAATATGCAATTTCATAATGACCTGAAGTTAGAATTGATAAAACGGATGGCAGATAAAATTCAGAAAAAAGAAAACAAAGAACGCAAAATGTAGAAAAATTATTAAAAAATTGCATGCCTGATCAGGTAAAAAAAATGTTTCCTGACATTTTTTTTACCTGATCAGGCAATGCATATTTCTTTTTCGAGAAAATAATGAGGCCTCAGATATTGAAGAAATTCTTATTGCCTGGCTCATGACAGTTAATGTTAATCATAATGATGGCTATACATTATTTCTACCCAGAAAGACAGACTTTTGCTTGCATGGATTGAGAAATGGCATATGCCATTACCAGATAGTTACGCTATCACAATATAACTTTATTTTCATTATAACTTATAATCAAATCTATTATATTTCAGGTTAAAAAGTATTGAAGGGTCTACTTCTATCGATTTTTCTGTTTGGTAATGGAAAATGTGTTGTGTATCATAAGTTAAGTGATTTTGAATTTTTTTTTAAGTTAGGAAATCATTTTTATCTTCTCTAATTTATAATGGGTTTTTCAGTTATTGTGCTAAATATCTAATATAATTTCATTTATCTTTTATTGCAAGGTTTTAACAATGATGGCAGCTTGCTACTGTAGATGTTTATCTTAAAGACCTCAAGATTATATTTATTAATTCAGTAATAACAGTTACATGTTAATTTATTATACATTAGTTAATTGTTAGCCTTAAATTTTTTTTAAATTTTATATATCTGATATATTTTATCTTATCTATCATTTCAAGGTTGCACAACATGATGAAAACCACACGATTGCTTCGATGGATGTTGATCTTTTTCATATCAAGATTAAACCGGTTCATATTTTTTTAGAGAATGATTATGTTTATTAATGCAATAATAACAGTTATATATTTATTTATTATCCGCGACACAAGGCATCCTTATTTATTATCCGCGACATAAGGCATCATAAATAGGTATGGCGATATTAATTTAGGGGTTTACTTTATTTTAGATATCATTAGATGTGGTCTCCTTTGCGTACTAAAGAATCGATTCTTTCTAGCTATAGATGTCACAGTTTTGCTTGCTTCAAAAACTAGGCTTTCTTCAAAGCCACAATTCTGTTAAAACATTACTAAGCAAAAAAGAAAATAATTATTATAGTCTAAATTTTTTGTTAAAGAAGTATGTTTTTAAAAAAATTATTTTTATTTTTTGCGGTTTGTTGGAATTTGTATATAGTTAGATAAATATAAGGACTACGGAAGGGAAAATGAAGGAGAGCCGTGGTAAACATGCCCCCCCCCCCCCCACATTGTTTAGATGGATATTTTTTTGTAGGTTTTTAATTGAACTATATGGTGTTTTATGATTATTTTTTTGTACTCCGGTCCCTACTGAAATATCACGCCTTTTCCGATGTTATATATGTATATATATATCTTTTTTGTATATATATCTTTCATTGAAATTCATTAATAACGATAAAAATAAGGCGAAAACGCTAAGGCTTTTAATGTATTTAAAGATCACCTATAAGCATTTAAAGATACGCTATAGAAATCCTAGCCTTAGTGCATACCTAATAATATATATATACATATATATATATATATATATATATATATATATATATATATATATATATATATATATATATATATATATATATAACTATTGTAAATATTGCAAAAAAACGCGATATTTTTTTATGCATGTTTAATAAAATTTTGTTATAAATTTTACTATTACGTTTTAATCATTAAAAATATTTTGTTACTTTAATTCGAAACTTTTTAAATTACATTTTTTAATCGTTTGCACATTTCACTATGCAAAATCAAGCGCAAATTAACTATGATACTATTACAAAGCTGCCGTTAGCCGAACGCGAGTTTTATACGTAAGTTGCATTTTTCTTAAGCAATGCTTCATAAAAAATAATGTTACTTAAATGAGCATAATTTTTTTTGTAATGATTCTTTTTTCATAAAGTTTTCACCATTTTATTACAAATTCAAAGCTCTTTCGAACCATATATAAAACTTGAATAAATAAATGGTTTAAAATTTTTACACACGTACCTAAATATTGCGTTACTTTATCAAACGGAAGACTCTTCATTCATTAAGAACTGATTGTTCCTGATATATTTATATATTTTAAAAAATGTCGCGAATGAAAATAAATAATAATGTTAGTTATTTTCATACGAGGGGGAGTGCGACAGGTAGTCAGTTCTCATATTTAAGAATAAGCATATTTTTATCACCCTTATTTTATCAAAATTAACAGAATTCATCAACAAATTTATTGGCATTTTTAAGTTACATCAATATCAAATATTAAAACCTCCTTAAAGTGAGGGGTTTTACAAAATGCTTTCAGCTTTAGAGGTTGGAAGTGCTCAAAAGTTGCAAGAAGAAACAGCCAAAACTATTTTTACCTCATAGTAAACATGTTAACCATTTGTTGTATATACTTAAGTGTTCGCTTGTGCTCCAAAAAGTATTAGGTTATATCTATACCTCTCCGATAGTTGTAATAAAGACTTTTTACACATTATTTTAAACAAGAGAAAAAAAAGGTAATTTACATTTATATTTTGTTATTATTGCAAGAAAATAATAAGCTATAAATATTTCAAAATTACTAAAAAATATAAATATTTCAAGTATTTCAAAATATAAAAAATATAAATATAAAAATATAATTTATAATATAAATATTTCATTTGAATATTTTATTTATAATATAAATATTTCAAAATATAAAAAATATAAAAAATCAAATATTTCAAAATATAAAAATTATAAATATTTTAAAATTACTAAAAAAAGCGCAACGAATAAAATTAATTTTAAATTTGTGAAGATTTAATTCTTTACAAATTTAAAATTAATTCTATTCGTAAAGTTGCGCATATTTTTATCCAATTTTAGTTGTTTTTGAATATTTATAAAAGACTCCTCCTCTTTGTTTTATAACTGTCAAGACAGTTTTAGAGTAATAAAAACAAATATTCATCAAGAAAATCCATTTTAAAATACTATACACGTACTTAAAATTATTTTTTATATTAAGATCACTTTTTTAGCCTGGCACACTGTGCAAAGTATAATACTTATATCAACATATTACAGCGGTGGCCAAAAATTAAAGACCACTCTTTTTTTTTTCAAAATTCATTTTTAACCTTAGTATAATTTTATTTTGAAAAAAGGTATCAAAAAAAGAAAAACATTTTTAGAAAGAATTTTTATTGCATTTTATATTTATTATAAAAGAATTTTTTTACAAAAGAAGGTTAAAAATTAAAAAACTGACTAGTAAAAAATATAAATGGGAAAAAAATTTGGACAAAATTTTAAGACCAGTTTCAAAAATATTTCAAAAAACAATAAAAAAATAATTTAGAAACGTGCTGTTCCTCCATTTGTTTTCAAGCACTCTTGTACTCGTTCTGACATTGAATTCATTAAAGTTTTGATTACTTCATCAGGCACATTTTTCAAATGATGAGAGATAGAAGATTTCAAATCTTCCAAATTGTAAAGTTGTTCTTTACCAAGCTTGTGATCAAGGCACTACCATAAATTCTCTATAGGATTCAAGTCTGGACTATTGGCAGGCCATGGAAGCACTTGAATTTTATTAGAATTGAACCAATCGCTAACAACATGCGCTTTAAGACACGGCGCATTATCTTGTTGGAAAATAAATCCATCTTGCAACTGCCATAAATCAATGCTAGGAATAAGCGAATTTTCCAAAATTTCGATGTACCTTTCTTTGTTGAGTCTACCATCGAATAAATGAAAAACGCCAACTCCACAGGCACCATTTGACAGTGTCCATTTCGTAGACAAGTCTGTAGATGATGCTTGTCTCTTTTCTTTCATTAATCTCACTAACGAGCGAACATCACGGTCATTTGAAATTTTATTGCGTCCAGTCCTATGAAGATCATTAATTGACCGGGTCTCTTTGTATCGTTGAATTATGTTAATAAGGCAAGAGTGGGACCTTCCGAGCTTTTCTGCTATTTGTCTGATGCTATAGCCTTCTTCTTTTAATACAAGTGCCGCGTATCTGTCTTTTTCTTCTATCTGTGCAATATTTTTATATCCTTATTTCAAATTAAAGATTTGAAAGTGGTCGTTAAATATGGTCAATTTATTTAAAGAAGATTTATAAGTACTCATCAGTTTTTTAATAAGTTAAACGCTATTTAATTAAAATTAGTTTAAAAAAATTATACCACTTTAATCCGTATGTTTTTATTAACAAGATATTTAAAAAAAAAATTTAATGTCAATTAGAATCATCTTAATTTTAATTTAAAGATTAAGTAACCAACTAAAAAATGAGTGGTCTTTAATTTTTGGCCACCGCTGTAGATCCTATTGAAATTATTAGCAGCTGTTTATGATATAACAGCTGTTGCGGCATTTGGCCGCAAGCCGTTTAAATAGTTTCATGCGTGTTTTGTAAAAATGTATATTTGTTAAGATTTTTAAACTGACCTTCTATGAAAATAATACTTTTACGCAACATAACAAAATCCCCCCCCCCCATTTTTTATTTTATCAAATCTGGACTAAAATTTCCAACCCCACCCTCTTATTTAAGGACTCAAGAGTGCAAACGCTAGACGAACTAACGTTGTTTAACTACTTTAGCTTAATTTTATAATTTTTTTTGAGAAATTAGATCTATCTGACAAATAGTAACGGTGGGCGCGTTAAAAAAGGAAATCATTTGCTTTAGAAAAAAAAACCTAAATGGTATTGACTTGTCATATTTGTTTAATAATCTTTTTAATAAGGCTAATCGATTGTGGAAATAACAATTGTTCCAAAATCCAAAAAACAATCACACAATATAAAATACAAAGTTTTATTATTTATAATAATTATTTTACAATACTGTTTCCTTATTTCCACATATTTTAAAACAATTAAAATAAGAATACTTTAACTTTACATTATATACTTGAAAAAAAAAAAGAACTACAAATTTACATATATTCAGCCACCTCTTAACCGAAGGACAAGATGAAGGGTAGATTCTTTTTGAATGTTGTAGTCACTGAGAGTTCTTCCATCCTCTAATTGCTTACCAGCAAAAATTAAACGCTGTTGGTCTGGTGGAATACCTTCCTTGTCTTGAATTTTAGCTTTTACATTGTCAATTGTATCAGCAGGTTCAACCTCCAACGTGATGGTTTTACCAGTAAGGGTTTTCACAAATATTTGCATACCTCCTCTTAATCGAAGAACAAGATGAAGAGTGGATTCCTTTTGAATGTTGTAGTCGCTTAATGTTCTACCATCTTCTAATTGCTTACCAGCAAAGATTAAACGCTGTTGATCTGGTGGAATACCTTCCTTGTCTTGAATTTTAGCTTTTACATTGTCAATTGTATCAGCAGGTTCAACTTCTAATGTGATGGTTTTACCAGTAAGGGTTTTCACAAATATTTGCATACCTCCTCTTAATCGAAGAACAAGATGAAGAGTGGATTCCTTTTGAATGTTGTAGTCGCTTAATGTTCTACCATCTTCTAATTGCTTACCAGCAAAGATTAAACGCTGTTGATCTGGTGGAATACCTTCCTTGTCTTGAATTTTAGCTTTTACATTGTCAATTGTATCAGCAGGTTCAACTTCTAATGTGATGGTTTTACCAGTAAGAGTTTTCACAAATATTTGCATACCTCCTCTTAACCGAAGAACAAGATGAAGGGTTGATTCCTTTTGAATGTTGTAGTCGCTTAATGTTCTACCATCTTCTAATTGCTTACCAGCAAAGATTAAACGCTGTTGATCTGGTGGAATACCTTCCTTGTCTTGAATTTTAGCTTTTACATTGTCAATTGTATCAGCAGGTTCAACTTCTAACGTGATGGTTTTACCAGTAAGAGTTTTCACAAATATTTGCATACCTCCTCTTAATCGAAGAACAAGATGAAGGGTAGATTCTTTTTGAATGTTGTAGTCACTTAATGTTCTACCATCTTCCAACTGCTTTCCAGCAAAGATTAAACGTTGTTGATCTGGTGGAATACCTAAACACAAATCGATTTGTTAAATATAATATATTGGAATCTTAAAATATCTTAAGTAACTAAAGTGGACTGGCATTAAAACCCACGCAACAGAAACTCGGTAAATGACGAAGGTTTTCGTTTTACTGTCGAAAAGTCAACTTTTATTGGTTAAATAAATAAATTAGACTTAACCACGTTTGAAAGATTCATTTTTTAAAAAAACAGCTAGCAAAACGGTTGATAAATAAAAAATAAGTTTTGGGTGAGTCGTTTTAATATCTGCAACCGGTTATAATGTACTTTTATTAAAAGAAATATTTAAAATACCTTCTTTATCTTGAATCTTCGCTTTAACATTCTCAATAGTATCGGCAGCTTCTACTTCTAAAGTAATAGTTTTGCCTGTTAGAGTTTTCACAAAAATTTGCATCTTATATTATTTCTCGAAATTCAACTTTTCACTTTTATATCTGCCTTTGATCGGGGCTTCTTTGTTGTGAAGGAAAAGCGGTCTCAATTCAGAATTTATAGAATTTTTCTATTGGTTAAAAACATCATGTGATCAATTTAAAAAACGTCTTGTGACCATTTTGTTAACGTGTTATTGGATGGTAGATTTTGTTTTGTTTGATCCAGGCTTTTCTAGAAAATGTGAAGTTTGCGTTTGATCACGTAGCATTACATAACTCTATTGTAATATTACGTCACTGATGAATCATCTATTGATCATCAATAGATGAAAATGCGTTTTTTTATTTTTAGGTTAAACGGATTTTTTTTTTTTCATTAAATACGTGATTAAAAAACTTCACAGCTTATAATTAAAAATAAACTTCGCAGTTTATAATTAAAAATAAACTATTTTAAATATGACTCAAGTTTTTAAAATCTTAGATTTAAAATCATTTTTTAGAAGTAATAAATTTAAATGAAACTAAGTGGCTTTTTAACTTTTTAGTCATAAATTCTTCAAGTATGAGAGTGACAACTGCGTCATAATTCCAAAGAATAATATTGTAAGTTTTATAATAATAATATTATAAAACTAAAGGCATTCCTAAGGATAATACTCTTTTTTTCATCATTTTGTTCGGCCGTAGAAGCAATAGTAATAAATACAACTTTGTTATGTTTCTGAGAACTTTTTTTTTCTTCCTCAAAATACTTATATGATTTTTTATTATCTTTATTCTTAAATCATTTAAATTCTATTTTTATTCTTAAATCTTTAATTTTTTAATAGTTACAATAATCAGATATACTATACATTCAACAATAAGCAGCGGCATGACTTGAAAAAAATAATGAGGATCTTATTACACAGACCTTTACACAGTGGCGTACCAACATGTTTTGGGGCCTAGGGCGGCACTTGGTAAATGGGGCCTATATATATATATATATATATATATATATATATATATATATATATATATATATATATATATATATATATATATATATATATATATATATAATATATATATATATATATATATATAGACTACATTAATGAATGTATGTATAACACATTATCTTTCTCCACTTTCTTGAAAACTTTCGTAATAAACAAAAATTAGCAAATACCATCTTTATCATTATCTATCAGTTTATATGTTTATATATATATCCATTAACGCCATTTTATCACTTATAGAAATTCATTTATGTACACAAATGACTAAAACATTAGTTTTGATTACTTGTTTTAAATGATAATACAATGATGTACAATGTACAGTAAAAAAAACAGATTTACAGCAAAGAGTTACCTCTAGAAACACATTAAAATGCTTTCTTGCGAACCTTGACTTCTGCAAATCGTTTGATTAACTCATCAAAATTCACATGTTTTGCAATTTCGTTTTCTACTGATATTATGGCCAAGCTCGTCAAACGAGACTGGCTCATTGTAGAGCGGAGAGAGTTTTTAATTAATTTCAATTTTGCAAAACTCCTCTCACAAGAAGCCACGGACACACATATAGTTAGAAACAGTTTAAGAGCTTCAGTCACGTTTGGCAACGATTCACGAAAGTCCATTTCGATGATAAACTGAAGCATTTTCAAGGATGTCCATGCAGCTGCAATGTTTAATTTGATGCCAGAAGCCTTCAGATGCCTTCTCAGCCTCTTTACTTCAGACAGCATTTCTTCCTCCTCTACATCATTGAAAGTTTCTGAAAACTGATGGGCATAGGTTACAATTTCTTCATCAGTTGCCTTCAAAAGATTACCTGTGTGTACAACAGCAAACTTTTCATACACAGTGTTCATCGAGGTCAAACGTTTTTCTAATTCTACATGAAAGTGGTTAATGCACTCAAACATAGCACGCTTCAATTCTTCCTGTGGAGTTAAACCTGCATCTTTAGCAATTTCTCCTGGCATCATCTTTTTCACTCGCTTGCGTTTTCTGCTTTTAATATCAATGCCCATTTCAGCACAAGTCTGGATCGCATATTCTACAGCATTATGGACCAGAACTTCTCGACTCTCTACTAAAAAGGTCTTCAAGCTTTTCAGCTTTATAGCACACTTTTCCAAGCTAATACCTTCGATTTGAAGATATTTTTGGGCATGATTCACCTCGAGTAGAATGTGGTACCACAAATGTAAGAAGCAAAGGAAATTGAAATTACAAATGTTTGTCATCAACACCTCCGCTGCTCATCTCGTCTCTAGGTTTTCAGAAGCATCACAAAGCTTTTCCACAGCCTTAATCAACTTTTCGAAATGTTTGAAGATTGGTTTCACGGCATCATGATGAGCACTCCTGGTATCATTAAGTCTCTTCACTGTCACTCCAACGGTTTCTTTAAGACCTCCCATCTATGTGTTGAACATGAAAAAAACGTGTACACACTTTCCAAAGTTCCAAAAAATGTGACACAAACAGAAACACTACCAAAAGCATGTACGCCACATAAATTAAGCGAATGGTTAGCACAAGGCACAAATATTGCTTTTGGATTAAATTCTTTAACTCTGGTTTGTACTCCTGTATGAATGCCAGACATTGTCGTGGCATTATCGTATCCTTGGCTTCGTCAAAGCTTTAAACCTAAGCCGTCCTTTTCAAGAGATTGAACAATTTCCTGTTATGGAGTCTGCCTTTTCCCCACAAAGAGGAATAAAACTTAAAAATGATTCTTTCACTTCCACGTTCCTGTTGTCAATTTTCATATACCTTATGACCTGACTCATTTGTTCAGTGTGGGATATATCTGGCGTGCTGTCAAACAATATGCCATAGAATTTAGCTTTCTTGATTTCACAGATTAATTCTTGTTTTACAGCATCGCCTAAAAGAGATATAAACTCATTTTTCACTGCAGGCGATAAATAAGAAACTGGAATCAATCCTGATTCCAATGATTGCTGAAGCCGCATGTGGTGCTCCTTTAAAACAGGGTCATAGTTTGAAAGGAGGCAGACAAGTTTTAAGAAATTACCACGGTTTTCAGAAGCAAAGTCTTCCCTGTGGCGTCGAAATCTGTTCTCCACTTGGAAGCTTCTTGTAAAACCAGCTTTTTGTCAGCTGTCTAGTTTGACCCTTTGAATTTTCTCCTGGTTTATGAACTGGATCAAATGGCCCCTCCAAGTTCTGGTAAATTTCACTGCCTTGTCTTATAACATCGGTTCTGAGATAATCTGGCATTGGAGTGGGCCAGTTTCCAACATCATAATTTAATGTTAAATCTTCTGATTCGTGTACTGAATTTGCGTCTGATTCAGAACGTATCGAATTGGTTATGTCTTCTTCTTCTTGCCTTTTGTATTGTTCTTCTTCTCCTTTTTCTTGTTCTTCATTGCTTGTTTGTTCATTCCGTTGGCCATAGCTTGTACTTGGGCCTTCTAAAGATTCAGGACCCTCCTCTGGCTCTGCTTCATTGTTTGCCTGGGATAGTGCCCTTTTAGTAAATTTACGTATTGAACCCGACAACCGTTGTAGTTCTTGTTCTTTTCCCATCCACTGGGATAGTTTTGTTTCATGTTATCAACAGGTCTCTTGACTCTGAAAATAATTGTTCTATTTTAGACAATAAAGTATTTAGAAAATAAAACAAACCTTCGCGTTATGGGTTTGAAAACGAACCAAACCTAATAAATAAACACTGTAAGATAAAACTGTCAAGTTTTGAATTACATTTTTCGGCTATTTTCTTAGAAAAATTTCAGTATAAGTAACAGTATAACGATGTTTTCACTTCGCTTGTTAGTAGATATCTATTTAAAGTGAAATGTGCGCACATGAAAATGTAAAATTTCTGGTTTTAAAATTCCATTGTTCTATCGTTGTAGGTTTTCAATGGCCTACTGTTCTATTTACGCCTCGCACGTCTCCACGAATAAAGTTAGGTAATTCTTAAGGTGTGTTTAATAACGTTTTTCATTGAAATTATTTTTTATTATTATTCACGGTTTTACTTTGGAGACAGGTTGGCAAAGATTGGCTGTCTCCACGGGAGTTATTTATTCTAGAATTTTCTTAATGAATTGTTTGATTGCCTATTACTGCTAATGCTGTAACAAATAAGCTAGATATTATTTGGATTTATGAACCATAAGAATAATATGAGGAATTTAAAAAAAATCAATTTTCATTTTAATGTTTTCGGAATCTGGGGCCCCCAAGATAAATGTTATCATGGTCTCGGGCTTAAATTTGTCCATGCCACCTATGGTAATAGCTCCTTCCATATGGGAAATTCGCTTGGACGAGCAAACAATATCAAAACTAAATGTTTTCGTACTACTGATAAAAATTATTGTTTACCAAAATAGGCTAGGCCTACTCATTTTTAAGGTCAAAATTAGTTATTAAAAACCAAGTAATTAAACTTACAATACGGATAGTGTTTAAGGACAGGCCCCTTATGTGGCTTCAACATAAAACGACGTGTGATATAAAATTATAACCTGATAACTAAAATCTTCTCACGCAGCCTTGTTAGGCCTATATGCAGGAATAAAATTATAACTTACCATGTATCTTGGTGATGACAAACTGAAGACGTGATTTGCTCTCAAATTATTGAGGTACTGAATGATAGAGTATATTAATCACACTAACGAAACAACATAAACATCCGTCAGTCTGCCATCATGAACCATAGACTCGTAGGTAGGGCGGGCGAATCTATTTATTAGTACTCGCGGGTGTGGGGGAGGAAGCTTCGCGGAGGGCCTCCAAAACAGTCACGGTGGTTGTTATTGGCCAAGATGTCATTTCAATTTCTTGCATCTTGGTTTGTTTGCTGTGGATGTTTATTATCTTGCCAAACAGATACGATCATGTTTCAGGTTCATTTTTGTTGTAAACAATTATGATTACAGATTACACAAAAATGTCGACTGTTACAAAATCCGGCTGAAGTAAAAAAAATATAAATTGTATTAACATTTAGGGGCCTACTCCCAGACGGGGCCTGGGGGGACCGCCTCCTCCCCGCCCCACCTTCGGTACACCACTGCCTTTACAATATGGTTAGTTTTAACAAGTTCAGTTATTATGACTGTGGTTTTACTAAGTTACAATGTTCGTTATTGTAACCGTGGTTTTACTAAATTACAATGTTCGTTATTATGACCGTGGTTTTACTAAGTTACAACGTTCGTTATGAAACAATAATACACTTTGATGTACGAGATCTTAAAAATAATTAAAATAAATTGTTAAACAAAACAAAATACAAAAACAATCAAAAATAAGTGAAGGTGTTTTCTACGAAATGATTTTTTCTTTTAATATTTTGTTTTTAGTTTTTGTTTGAATAAAGTATAAATCAGTATAAATCTAAGAAAGTTTTTACCCCTTTTATTGCAAGTAATGAAATGATTTTTTATACAAGCCAAACGTAATTTATAAATGGCCTTTTTTGTAAAAAAATTTTTATATCAAATACAATTAAATTTTGTTTGAATTATTTTTAAAATACGTGGGAATAAGGAATTAATATATTGGCGATATATTGTTTCCTAACTTCCGCGTGTTTTCTTTGTTTTCATTAAAATATTCAAGTTTAACGACAATGCTTTTGTTTTAAGTTATTAATGAAAATTGTTATTTCTACATGATTTTAAAATAAAATCTTTATAAGTTAACGTACTTATTTAATGTGGGTTGTTGTACGTTGGCAGTGCGCGTAAATACCATATAGTGTCAGGGGCGGATCCAGGATTTTTGGTCTTTGAGATAGCTAACTTCCAGACATGGAGCAAACTCTAAACGTTTGTATGTTTATACTTATTTCAAATTAGGTGCTTTGCGAAAAGCCGCGATGAGTGAAACCAAAAAGCCCTACATGTTTTGTTCCCTCCCCTCCCTGGTAGTACCGTAGAGCAAAAATTAACACTATTAAAAAGTCATGAAATAATTTTTGGATGTTTGTTTATATAAATAATTCCAAAATTTGTTTCATGACTTTTTAATTTGGGGATGTTATAACATCCCGGAAATAAAAAATAACAATCGACCACGAAGTAAAAAAACAGAAATGTGCGTACCAACGTCTAATCCTAAGTGAAGTCAAAAACCGTGATATAAATGGTAGCAAATTATTTGAAGAACTCAAAACGAAAAAAATTATTTGAAAAACTCATTTTGCGAAATTTTCACCAGCAGACAAATGTCATCTTTAGAGTGCTTAAAAAAGATATTTAGAAAAGTATCAAGAATCTTTTTCAAATATCTTTACAATTTTAAGCATAATTTTAACAACACCCGTAACATTGGCGGCTTTGGAAAGAAGTTTTTCAAAGTTAAAGTCAGTCAAACATTTGGGAACGAACAAAAGCCAGACAAGATTAAACAATTAAGATTTTGTTTCCATTGAAAACGAATTGTGCAAAAGTTTAAGTTCTAATGAAATCACAAATCGTCGCATGAGAATTATAGGGTTCTATTTGCATTTTTTTATGTTAAAAGAATCTAACAATTAAAGTTTTAATTAATAATTAGTAATAACAACAAACAACTTTAAAAATATTATGAATAATAATATATTTTTAATAATGAAACCATAATAACATAAACGACTTGTAATTTATAACTATAAAGAATAATAGCATTAAAACATTTTAAAATTAAATATCGAAAGTTAAGTTCTTACAACATAAAAAAATGCAGATAGAACCCTATAATTCTCATGCGACGATATGCATTTTCAAAAGTATAAACACAAAAAGTTAATTTCGTTCGTTAAGTTAGTTTTGGACAATAATTCTAGATCTACCTAAATAAATGTTTAAAGATTTATATTTTACTTTATTTTCAAACAACTTTATTGATTAAATTTATACTATGTGATTTGGATATATCTTGTTTTTGTTAAACTTTTGAAATTTTATTCTTGTTCACATTTTAGAATAGTTTTCCTTATTTTTTGATTTACTACAAACTAAAGATAAATGTTATAAATGATAGGTTTTACTTTGTTTACTATATAAAAATGATTTTAACATATTTTTCTTGTACAAAAAAAATATACAGTATTTACTATTCTTCTAAAGTTTTTTTGTAATTTTAGTGGAATAAGGAAAGGCTTTATTGTATTGCAAAGTAATATTTGACAAAAAAAATTTATATCCTATATTAATATTTATAATTTTCAAAATAAATTCCCTGTTCTTTGCAGAATAAAAGGTTAACAAAAACAACAGGAGAAGTATTTTTAATTGTTCGTTGCACGGTTTTTACCTTTTTAAAAAGCTGGTTTATGGATTTCTGTAAGGTTATAAAGACTGGAAAATGGTCAGATATGTTATTTTATAAAAATTACAGTTTTTATTTATATGTTGAATAAAGTTGTTATTAATTAAAGTGGAACTATTTTTGTAATTCTTGTTGGTTTATTTATAGTTAGAAAAATTTTTTTTTTAATTACAATATGTAAAAAAGTTCTCTAACGTCATTACGGTTGTAGTAATCGCGTAAATTCACCCACAAAATATTTGCCTCATATTTCCTCGTATGGAATTAGGCTTTTAATTTGCTTGTTAAATGCTTTTTTACTACTAGAACGCGGTATATGACGTGCGCCGTTGCGTTTTTGCAAGTGTCATTTATATCAATAATTCTCTAATTTAAAATTATGTGTCATAATAAAATATTCTTTTACGTAGTTTAAAATGTAATAAATTGTGAATGAAAATGCATACATTTCCTTGTTTCTTTTTAGATTCTTTAATTTAATGAAATACTTTGCAATTATTTAGTTGAAAACTGTTTTTAATTTCATTATCTCGGCACTATATTTTGGTCAGACAATTTAAAAGTGAAGTTAAGCGTTAAATGACTTACAGTTATTATGTTATGTCTTATTGAGAGCTTTACTTTTATCGTAAGTATTCAATACCGTAAAAACCCCTCATTCCGGATGGTTTAGGACTTAAATTGTCATAACTAGCTCAATATAAAGAATTTTGAAATAATTTTTATAAATAAATAAACTTTATAACAAGACAAATCAAACGGTATAAAAAATATTATTTTTGCAATATAAATCTATCTTTTATTTTATTTTTAAAAAATATTGTTTTTATCCGAAATTAGGTGTTTATGTCCCTAATTACGGATGCGTATAAAATACAGAAAAACACAAATAATACTAACATTAAAATAATTATTTTAATCCATTAAAAAAATGAAATCGTTTAATAAAAAAAGAATATATATTATTTTATACACATTCGTTACAAATAAATTCCATGGTTGGACGATAATCAAAGACACATTCAATGCATGACCAATTTGAACACTGCTCACACATAAGCCATTGGTTATCTAAGTTATTTGTCCAATTAATTTCGCAAGAATAACATAGAAGATCATCAGATACTAAAATGTTATTTAAAGCTTGAGGAAAATGAGGGTCTTCTAATTGATTCTTTGTCTTTATACCTTTTTTACCTGGTATTTTAGATGACTGACTTTGTCTCAACTTTTTTTTTCTATTCTTTTCTGTGCATTTTTCGCTTTTTGAGTAGCAGTGGAAATCTTTTTTTGTTCTCTAGTAAATTTCTTTGCAGCTTGTTCATCTAATTTTTGTTTTTTGATGCTTGTTCAGCTTCATTGTAAGCTATGGCATTCGACGAAGTCATATTATAATTAGCTGGTCGCTTTATTCTCTTACTTTTTTGAACTCTTTTATTTAGAGTTGGTGTCAATTGATCTCGAAGCATATTTAACACTGATTTGTTTATATCTTTGCCCACTTGTTGAACAACATTATTCAAAGTAGCAAAGCTTTTAAGCAAAAATTCACGATTTGACATTCTTGACGGTGTGTTAGGTGTATTGGTAGCATTTCCCATAACTAATGGACTAGATACTGTTGAAGAATCAAATAAATTTTCAATATTGTTGTTTTCGACAGCTTGAAACACAGCACCAATGGAAGTTTTTTAGAAGAAATTTGCGAACGATCGAGTGGAAATATACCAGTATTTTTGAAACCACTCCGTGCATTTTCAGGTTTAAATCCACCATTTTGGATGAGATCCTTAAACATGGCCGGAAAATGTCGATTTGTCAGGCTTTGAAAGTGATTTTAAGTCAAATAACTTTCGAGAATTCTCTTCCATGCGCCTTTTACTGTTTTAAAAACGCTAACATCTAGTGGTTGTAAAAAATGGCTGGTATGAGCCGGCAAACGCCAAAGTAAAATAGAATTTTCTAAAGCTTTTTTTTTCAACTCTAAGCTCATATGTGAAGCATGGCCATCAAGTATTAGAACTTTAAATCCTGAAAGTTTGTTTGCGTGAGGCAAAAAAACAGTTTTAAACCACGACAAAAAATGTTCGGATTCCATCCAGCCTGAACTACTACTGTTATAATAAAGATTCTGGGCATCGCCTTTGCACCAGTTTTTTATAACATGTTTGCCTTTATAAATTATTTGATGAGGTAAATAATTACCGAATGCGTCACAACAAGTCAAGATTGTTGTCATTTGACGTGGTTTGCTGCTATTGTTGTTGTTGTCGGATTCGCTGTTGTTGATTCATTTATCTGCTGTTCATTATCAAAGTCAAGCTAACGCTGCTTCCTAGCTTGCTTTGTTGATTTTTTACTGTCAGCATCTTTCAATCTTTTGAATATTTTATGTTTATTAAGACACTCCTTTTCGCATCTTGAAGTGAAGTTCTTAGCTAAATGCTTTTTCTTCGATCTTATCACAGAGCACTTAACTTCTAATTAAGTGAGGAAAGATTGTGAGATCTTCTGGGAGCACCTTAATAACTAAAATAAAAAATTGTTTTTTAACTTTTTTCAAAATTTTCTTGTGAATAGCCAAAATTATATTAAAGGTAAACAATGTATACTGATGCAAGATGTTGTTGGAAGTTCAGAAGGCAGTGGCTAAAATAGTGTAACTAGTAGCGCTGGTTCTGGCATAGAGTCTTGTGGATGAGATGAGAAAAGCTCATGTTAAGACTAAATTGTTTCAAATGTATTAGCAATTTGTTATTTGGATTGATTAATTTTCTTGATGCTGAGCGAAAACAAGCCAGTATTTTGAAATCCAGTGATTATTTGCGTACGTGTAAAAACATCAACAGAGCTAAAAAAGTTTTGCTAGCAGTTTAATAAAACATTCTTTTAACAAAAAAACTTTTTCAATGCATAAAACTGTTAAAGTAGTTTGCGCCCAACTCTTTTGACGTGGTAATAAACTGTCTGTGTTTTCTAATGGGGGAAAAACATGTGACGAATGAGCTGATAAGTGTTAGAAAACAGATGATAATCATCTTGGTGTTGCAAATACTCAGTAACTAAAATGATGATGTAAGTTCTACCATTTTTCGAAAAAAAATTTTTACGCGACTGAAAGTTTGACCATTCATTCAAAAAAAATATTTATTTTGCATTAAAATTTTATATCATCTTAATCAGACAAAGGTTCTCCATAAAATGATCAACAAATATCTGCAAAATGTCATTTAATAAATAATTAACCGCAAATGAACAAACATTTTTTTAACTGTTTCATTCTATTCTCTATTTCGTTCTATCCTCTATTTTATTCTACCCTCTATTTTACTCTACCCGTTTTTACTCTATTCATTTTATAAGAATAATAGATAGGGTAGAGCGGGGCTAGTTGAGATAGGGGCAAGTTGGGCAGTTAAAACATCTCAAAAACTACGCATCGCATGACAAAACATCAGATGGATAAAAGTTAGCGAATTAGAACGTTAACACAATGCGCAACAAAAGATTGCTGAAAAGCTATTGAGTAAGCTACACGGGCACTTTTTCTATTTTGGACCAAAAAAGTAAACAAAATTTTTTTTTTACTATTTTTTTCTTGCATGCTTATAAACTTTTTTTTATCAGCTATTACTTAAGTGTTGATAATTTACCAATTTATCGGACTTTTGATTAAAATTAACTGTTTTTTCTTAAGTCTTACTGTTCTTTTTAAAACCAAACTAATGCGTCACCTTGTCAAGTAGGGGTAAGTTGAGCAGCTTTGAAAAGAATAAATAAAACTGAAATATCGAACACAAAGAAACAACTTTGATGAGAAATAATAGAGCGGTACATTATCTATATATTTTTTTAAAAGTAGTAATTTTTAAATCGGGCTCTAAAGTTCAAGATAATTGTATAAAATTATATTTTTATATTTTATAACACTTTCTTACTATTTAATTTTTTCTCTTTTTTTTACTTACGTCATTAAAGTGTATAAAATAAAGAGTTTATAAACTATACACACGCTTAATGTTAGTAAAAGTTTTATTGATGATTCACCCAAGTTTTTAAGTAGTGGTCTAGTGAAGCAGTGAATGTTTTATTGATGATTCACCCAAGTTTTTAAGTAGTGGTCTAGTGAAGCAGTGAATGTTTTATTGATTCACCCAAGTTATTTACCATACATATTTATTTATTTGTCGATTTTTCAACTTACCACGCGCTACTGCTCAGCATACCCCACTGGGGCAGTTTGAGCAGCTTCGCAAACTTTAGGCAATATCTTCTCAATAAAATCAAAAATTATACCTTTTTCTTAAAAAATTTAAAATTATAGTCCACTGAATTGTCTGGGAAAAGAATTGCACAACCCATCACAAAGTGTATCTTATTTTTTCCATTTCATTCCAACCGCTGTCTGTCATTGAATTTAATTCAATGGTCAAGTCTTAACCACTGAATTAAATTCAACGCATTGTTTTTTTTAATGTAGCACTGTTTATCCAATGTCATCCCGAGTCTGGATTAAATAAGACAGCGGTTGGAATGAAATGGAACAAATAAGATACTAATAATTTTGAGCATTATTTTATTCTGTTTATTCTACTTTTTAAATATTATACCAATACACAAAATATATTTATGTTTAAACAAAGTTAGATATCATTCTAAGAGGTCACTTGATATTTAAATTAAGTCAAAATGACGTTGTTAGGGCAGCTTTTTGACGTTGTTGTCTCTGGGGCAACTTTTATGCTTTTTCAAATATTTATCTTTCTTTTTTCTTTTACATCCTGATAAACTTTTAACGAGATCATTTC
Organism: Hydra vulgaris; assembly: GCF_038396675.1. NCBI lineage: Eukaryota > Metazoa > Cnidaria > Hydrozoa > Anthoathecata > Hydridae > Hydra > Hydra vulgaris. The sequence continues at coordinate 47,049,549 of NC_088925.1, forward strand.
TTGTTAGTGTGTTAGTAAATACCAGAGACCTAAATGAATACTGTTTCACTCTTTCTTTTTATTAATAACTTCAGATACAACTGGTGATTATGTTGGGATAATTTTTGTTTGCCAATCAGATAAATTACTTAAATTGTAAAACTCAGTTGCAGGGTCTCTCTAATCGGACTCAAGAAAAAAACGTTTTTTGGTCCGGATAAGAAATGCTACTGAACAAACTGGCTCGTAAGTTAGAAAAAGTTTCTAGAATTGGCTGATCAGATGCATAAGAACATAAAAAGTCTATATCACTGAAAACATATGGATTGTACGGGAAAATGCCAACTGCTTTAAAACCATTTTGAATGTTATGGGAAGTAAAGGCTCTCGCATAAGCTATTCCTAAATTTTCAGAAATGTCAAGTATTGTCATATGAGTATTTGGATGTGCTTTTAACCATGAGTCACACACTGAACTGTAAAATATCTTTAATGGCCAAATAATGATCTGTTAAATGGTTGGAGTTTTTGCTGTAGTAGAGTGGCAATAATAAAAGCACAACCATACTTTCCCAAGCTTTATCCATAAATTCAATCGATATATAACTTTTGTGGTTGTCTATTATTAAAACTAATGAATGGTTCTGGGTAGGATGTTCATACTCCATTTGGAGTTTCCAATTTCCAATTTCTGTTTTTATCCATCCACCAGGAATAGCATCATGTTTGGTACCAGTTGGAGCACCTTTAAGTATGTGAAACTTTATGTATGTTTACTACGAAAGTGGACACGATGAAATACAAAAACGGAGCAACAGAATATCCAAGGGCATTTATACAACCCACCAGTGTAACTAGGATTCCCATTTCAGCAGAAGTTACCTGTCCTATTTGTTTTGTTCCTTAAAAAGCAATATCTTTTGCTGGCTTATGAACAGTTAAAAGATTAGTTTCATCAATATTGTAAATGAAATCAGCAGAAAACTTATAGCGCTTCTGCACTATCAAGATTTTTAAAGAAAGAAATCTAAATATTTACCCAACTAAAAATAGTTAATTGACTAAGGCTGGTGGGTTCTGGAATACGAACAGATAATTTTGTACAATTTAAAAATTAATAAAACGCATCAGTTAAAGGTGTTTCACTCTTTTTCCAGTTTTCTGGTCTTTTAATGTAGTTTTTAATTGCATATTGATATGCATGTCGCATTGTTTCTCTAACATTAAGTCCATAATGCATATTGGATGCTTTACAAAGTATATTGAAAGCTCATCTTCTTGTGCCTTATTAAATATACAATTATATTGTTCATCAAAATATGTTATTGTAAGAAGTTTCTTTGTTAACCTTTATTTTATGCTTTAAACTTGATTTTGAAATTTCAAAATCGTGTTAACAGCGGATACTGTTCCCAGGTTCAACAGCCTTAGCTCCCAGGTTCAACCCGTACCAACCGGGTATAACAGACATCACAACGGTTTTTATTGTATGAGAATCAGGTCTTAACCGATTTGTCACTCGCTTGTACTTTCTTGGCATCTAAAAATATTACTCGTATTATTAATTCCATTATTAAAAAAATTATCCCTTTTTTAATTGCATTAACTGCAATCTAAATCTATATATAAAATTTGAATCTATCTCTAAAAGGTTGATAAATAATAACTGCTTGAAATAAACCCCTTTGTAGCAAGAATTAATAATCACTTTCTATTAACAATCTACAACATAAAACAGAACATCTTAAAATTGTTTTAACATGTTAAAATGTTTTAATTTGTTAATATTGATTCGTCCTTTTTTGTTTAATGACCAGGAGTCAAGTTTTATACCTCCATAATTTGTAAAGATGCTTACTACCAATGTTAAAACTGGACACAGCATCAAAACTCTGAATTTTAGCTTTTTAAAACCAACAAATCGACTCCAAGGGACACACTCCTAAATCATAGTATTGAAAGACTTGTTGGCAATCTATATTATTCCATGGAGAAACATCGATTAAAGACTATAATCACTAAGATCTTTGTAAATAGGTTTTAGATGACTTTTTTTTTTTGTTGCTGTTTATATAAAATAAAATAATAAAATTACAATGAAACTTTTACGTTACACAAAGAATATATATAAGACAGACAGGAGCTCAAAGAAGATACGGATGACTGGTGTCACCACAATCTTTTCATAGAGCCCCTTTACAATAACATTTAAAGCCCACATGGCTTTAGTAAATTTACAATAAAACATTTTTTCTGAAAAATACTACGTGAAGAGTAAAATTCAATAACATAATTTACAATAACATTTAAAGCCCACAAGCCTTTAGTAAATTTACAATAAAATATTTTTTCTGAAAAATACTAGGTGAAGAATAAAAACTCATATATACATCCTCATATATACACATACACATACACAAACACATATGCAAACATACTTACACACACATATATAAATATACACGCATAAATATCAGAAGTTAAGGAGATGCAATTTCATTTGTCGTTTAAAAGAGGAAGTGCTTTTCAAATCTTTTATATTGTTATTTTTTAACTGATTCCATAATGACGGACCTTGGTTAATAATTGAGAATTTTGACACTTGCGATTTTACTCTGCTCAATTGATAGTTATGGTTGCTATTTGATCGAAGATTGTATTTTTGTGAAAACGCCAATGTAAAAATATCAGAAAATACTTTTGGCAGCAAGTTATTCTTATATTTATACATAAATATTAATATTTGAAGCGAATTAAGTTTTGATATATTTAACACATTCATGTATTTCATTACAGGGGAAGGGTTTTCTAATCTTTTTAAATAGTTAACCGCTTTACATGCGTGGTTTTGTAGCCTCTGTAATCTTATTAATTTAGTTTTGTGTGTGTTAGTCCAAACAATATTAGCGTAAGAGAGATGACAATGAACAAGACTGAAGTAAAGCATTTTGCGTGATTTATAATCAAAAAAGGCCCTAGATTTATATAATACACTTATAGCAGAAGATATTTTTGCTTCAATAAGACTAATATGTTTTTTCCATGATAGGTTCCCATCAAATATTACTCCCAAAAACCTTGTATAATTTACTCGATTTATTTCATTTTTATTAATTGACAGTTTTGGCAACTTTAACGGAAGATTAGTTGATTGTCTTATTTTATGGAAGAGAGTAAAACTTGTTTTTTTACAATTTAATGATACCTTATTAGCTATAAACCATTGGTTAAAGCTTTCCAGTTCAGCGTTCATTGTTTTGAACAATATTTTTACATCAGAATTGCTGTAAAATAAATTTGTATCGTCTGCATACATAATTGACGATATTTTATGAGAAGCTTTATTCATATCATTAACATATAATAAAAATAATAAAGGTCCCAAGATCGATCCCTGTGGGACACCGCAATCAATATCAAGAGCTCCTGACTCCTCCAGGACAACAAACTGTTTTCTATTAAAAAGATAACTTTTAACCCACTTATATGTTAGGCCTTTAATGCCGTAATGCTTTAACTTTAAAAGCATAATTCTGTGATCAACGGTATCGAATGCCTTAGAGAGATCGATAAATACTCCAAGTACTTGTTCCCCTTTATCAAAGCACATAGATATTTTATTAGAAAGTTCAATAATAGCGTGTTCAGTAGAGCAGTATCTCTGAAATCCAAATTGATTTTTGTATAAAAGCGTATTTAATGTCAAGTAATCATAAATTCTATTAAAAATTACCCTTTCAAATATTTTTGAAAAGACAGGGAGTAGTGATATAGGGCGGTAATTGGAAACAGAAGAACAATCACCATTTTTAAAAACTGGGTGAATTTTAGCTAATTTTAATTTATCAGGAAATATACTATTCTCAAATGAAAATGCTATTAAATAAAATAATGGTTTACTTATACTATCCATAACATAGATAGCTACATTACTAGTAATGTCGTCATATCCACATGACTTGTTACGCTTTAGTTCAAATAGTGCTTTGTTAAACTCGTTTTTATTTATTTTTTCATTAGATATGCTAGTCGCGGGTTTATCTCCCAAGTATTCATCAAACATTTTAGTCGACTGAACAATATTAGATGCAAGAGAGGCGCCTACATTAACAAAATATTTGTTAAATTCTTGACATATTTTTTTCACTTGTTATAGTTTTGTTGTTAATAATTACTTGTTTTGGTAAGCAAGAGAGTTTCTTTTTCTCTCTTCCAGTTACTTCATTTAAAATAGACCAAGTTTTCTTGATATCAAACTTGTTTTTATCCAGCTGATTAGAATAGTACTTTATTTTAGCTTGTTTTAAGTTATTTTGATAAAACTTTTTATATGATTTGTACGCATTTTCGTCAATTTCCTTTTTAGATTTTAGAAATTTTATATAGAGCTTTTGTTTTCTTTTTGATGATTTTATCAAATTATTTGTCATCCATGGGTTTTTAAGTTGTTTATTTTTTATTTCAGTGGTTAATTTTGGGCAGACATTGTCATAAACATTTTGAAAAGTATTCAAAAAATTGTCGAACGCGCTATTGGGGTCTGCTGAGGAATAGACATCTTCCCATCGCTCTTCGTACAACTTCTTTTTAAGTTTATCTAGACTTTTAATACAAAGATTTCTTTTAGTAACAAATACTTTTTTATTGCCGTCGTTACATGAAACTCCGTGCGCAATGTGATAGATAGGAAAATGATCAGAGAAATCTGAAATAAAAATGCCAGATTCGAAATAAGTATCTAAAAAATTATTAGTTAAAATATTATCAATTGAGGACGAAGTAGTTTTTGTAATACGCGTTGGCTTAAAAATGGTAGATATAATGTTAAATTCAAGTAGTAAATTAAAAAAGTTTTTTGTATTTAAAAACTTTTCATAACACATAGCATCCAAGTTTAAATCACCAGCGAAAAAAATATGCTTATTCTGAATGCTCATTTGCGATATAATTGCTCTAAGGCTATTTTGAAAGTTAATTTGCTTACCGCATGGTGGTCGATAAAGCGAGGAGATTAAAAAAGGCTTACCAGTTTTATTTAGAATTTCAATACACAAAGTTTCAATATGTTTGTTTGCTTTACAAAAAGTTTTTTTTGCTTTAAATACAAACTTGTCAAGAATATAGATTGCAACGCCGCCTCCCGTGCTTCCAACACGTGGTTGACTTATTATTTTGTATGATGATAAATTGTACAAAGAATTTTCTGACAAAGGCATTTTTGCATCTTCCCAAGTTTCTGAGATACATTTAACATCAAAAAGATAGTTTATAGAGTAATAAAAATGTTTAAAAGCCTCAAAGTTTTTATTCATTGATCTTATGTTTATACTTAGGATACTAAAATCTTTATTGTTTTTTTCTCTATTAAACTCATCAGGTTTATAGTATGAGTTGTCGAGACAACTAATATTTATTTCAGTCAAAAAACTATATTCATTTTTGTTAGCTCTCAAAAAGTTTAAAACTGGAGACTCTAAGTTTTCAATATTAATTGTTATATTATTCTTGTTAGTTGAACTCATTTCTTATTAGATCGTTTAATAATTTTTAATCAAGTCAATAAGTAATATAAAAATAAAAACAATAAAAATAAATTTGTTTTCACTTATCTTTGTTTGACGTCGCATTGCTTATACTCGGCATTTCTCTTACGATCAGGCGGTCGTATACTACCTTCGCATATTTTCCCTGACTTCGATGGATTTTTCCTTGTGCAAATAATTCTTTGCGGATTCTCATAGTTTCTTCACTAAAGTCTTCATTAATAAAAATATTTTTCCCCTTAAGATTTCTTGCCCTAGCCAGAACGTTTTCTTTTTCCTGCCAGTTTAATAATTTTCAAATAATTGTCCTAGGCTTGTTTTCAAAATTTCCAACCCGATGGGCTCTTTCTATGGTTATTGGTTCATTTATTTGAAGACCCTCTTTAATAAGCGTTTTCAATTTTTTTAAAACTTCCTCGCTTGTCTCATTGGGTCTCTCTTCAACACCCACAATTCGCAAATTGTTTCGGCGATTTCGATCTTCCAAGTCAACTGTTTTCCTTTTATTCTCGGTGGATTCGCTGACTAATTTTCCTTGAAAAGATTTGATTCCGATTAACGAAGTTTTAATTTCGTCCATTTTTTTGTCAACTTTGCTTATTTTTGTCCGTTAAAATTAGGGCCAATTATTTTTTCACCGTTAAAATTTAGGCCACGTTTAAGGTCTTCAACATCTCTTTCTAAGCTATCAATTTTTTCTTGGAAGCTTCTGAAAGTTTCTTTAAAGCACTTTAAAATTGTGTCAGATTGAATTGACATTAATTCCCTTAGCATTCCCAAAGTAATTACCTTTTCATTCTCCATAACAATAATCAAAAAAATATAAAAGTCAAATATATTAAAATATCTCTAACTTTCTTCGTTTACACGTGCGCTCTGCTCAATGCTCAATGTATGACTTATTACAGACTGAGGCAATCAAACATCTGGTTTGGACATTAGTGTTTTGTTCATTTTTATTTCATTTTCCTGATTGGTAGAACCATTGGAAAGAACAACACTGGCATTTTATTGCTCTTCAAATAGACTCTCAATGGTTAGGTATGCGGAAATCACGTTTAACGGAACCGAATTTTTTCCCAAAATTCTGTGCCACGTTTTTTGAGGTCTGTTTAGAGGTTGTGTAGCACAAAGGTTTATTGAGGCATTTTTTTTTTAGAAATATATATTTACCTAGATGTTTTTTAAAAAGTAGAAGAGTTCAGCTATCTTTTCGTGATAATGGTTTTGTTGATTTTGAAAAATATCTTACTGTTCTTATATGAAATTTTTATCGAATAAATGTTTTTTTTTTTTAAACAACCCTCCATGATTTTTATACCTATTTTTTCTTCACCAGCCAAATTTCATCGGAAAAAATGTGTCACACATATCTTTCTACTCCTCGCAGAAAAAGTACCTAAACTTGTTTTTTCTCACCTTTGGCGTGGGGGCTAGGGAGGTTTGAAACTTCAACTTTTCGAAATAATAGTATTTTCTTGTTTAATATGACAATATAATAATTATTAGTATCATAATATTCATTAATATGACAACATAAAAAATTTTATACTGTCATATTAACAACTTCTAAAATGTTATATTATTTAAAATTATTATAACAATTAAAAACATTCAAAAAAAATAATGTATAAAATACCAGTGAAGAAAGAAAAAAAATGGAAGGAGGAAGTAAATGTTTCTAATATTATCTTATTTCAAATATTTAAAAAAACAATAATATTATATTAAAATAAATAATAAATATATTTTAAGTTTTGTAATTTACTTACAATATATTGCAAAACCTAAAATATATTTTTATTATAACATTTAATTTGTATATGGTTTTATTTGACAACAACAAGGTAAACAATATAAGTTAGGCTCTTCAACATTTGAGAGCGTAATATCGATAATCGATAAAACACAGCTAAAGAAAAAATATCTGACGTTTTATGCCGACAAAATAGTTTAAGGTATTTGCTCTTCCATCGTTCGACCTATGACTTAAAATACAACAACTTTTTATTTGTTTATTGCAAAAAGTCGAACCACAGCTTAATAATGGTACAAAAATATTTTTTTGAGATTTTCATTTTTAGAGACAACTCCCAGTGGGCACCCAACGTCGAACCAACGTTGGATTTAAGATAGGTTATGTTGGGCGGCATCGACCAACTATATTTAACATTGTAATAACGTTATATTTACTGAAGTTATTTTTCATCAGAATTTCAACGTTGTACTAACGGTGGTTTTGTAACGTTTGTGTTATAACGTTGTAATAACGTTGTAATAACATCGGCAACACTAACTCCAATTATCATCGGAAATAAAACGTTGTATTAACGTTGGTTACACTAATGTTTTTTTTCATCCGAATTACAACATTGTGGTAACGTTACACTAACGTTATTTCTCATCTGAATTACAACATTATGGTAACATTTGTTACACTAACGTTATTTTTTATCGGAATCGTAACATTGTGGTAACGTTAGTTACACCAACGTTTCTTTTCATCGAATTACAACGTTATAACAACTTCGGTTATAATAACATTTTTTTAAAATCGGAATTATAACGTTTTGTTAACGTTGGATGAAGCGGACTTTTTTTCGTCGCAATTACATTTGGTTAATTAAAATATTTTATGTCAACATACGTTTCCTCTTGAGTCGCATTTTTCGACAAATGAGGAAATTCATATATAATTTTAATTCATTTTGGTAAAACTAATTACATTATACGAAAACACGCGAATAAATGTTTACATTTTAAAAAGAAATTAGATTACTTCTTTTTACCAAAAAATGTATGCTATGTTTGCCAGAAAAATTTGAAATAATTACTCATTCAAATCAGGAAAATTTATTAAATAAAAAATCTGAATTAATTTCTAAACGTAGACACGAAAATGAATACCTCTTAAAAAATTATAAGAACAAATGACCAAATTAAACTATCCCCACTCCAAAGAAATTTATTTAATAATTACTTTCTGTAGCATCCCGTAAACCAAAAAAATATAGTAATTAAATTTTTTTTAGAACAATTTATAACTTCCTGTAAAATATTTTTTTCTATAAATTGAATTTTTTTATATTTAGTAACTCTTCCTGATGATCCAGCAATGGTGAAACTTCAAGTTGAAGAAAAAAGTTAGGTAAGTATTTTTTACTAATTTATTATTGTTCTGTTCTTTAAGAACATTGCACTCTATTTGTAAAAAACACTAACATAATTTACATTTATATATTTATATATATATATATATATATATATATATATATATATATATATATATATATATATATATATATATATATATATATATATATATATATATATATATATATATATATATATATATATATACACACACAGTGCTGGGAGTATTTAAAATACTATTTTAAATACTTTCTTATTAAATTTTAGAAAATAAAATTTATAAGTATTAAATTTTAGAAAATAAAATTTATAAATCACTGTATATAAACTTTATTTTCTAACAGAGTTCTAATTTATTTGTATTTCTTCAAGTTTTTGTGTGTTTGACACAATACACAATTCCTATTTTTATGGTTATTTTGCAACATGGCCAAAGTTTAAAATCATAAATTTTAATATAGTTATTTGTTATCAATATTACAAGTAATAATTTTAATTAACAATAAATATAATTAAAGATATTATAGATAATTAAATTTATATTAACCAAGCTATGCATTTTTAGCCTTGGTAATGTCTTTGAAAGAAAACACGTTGAAACAGATTAATTTTGAAATATAGAAAATTCTGAGATACGCACCAGACAAGGTGAATGTAGAAGATGGCGGGCGAAAACAAAATTAAAGCACAACCAATGACGTCCCAAAAACCTGCAGCAACAAGAGAATAACTAACTTTTTATTTTTAAATTTATTATTTAAAAATTTCCTCGGAATATTTGTTAATGAACGAAATTACTCTACCACGTTGTAATATTTTTGTAAATCGACGTTTTTAAACAATTTCTTCTCATTTTATTGTCAAACCTGTTGTTTATTGAACGTAAACCTTCAGCTTAGTAGATCTACTCAAACGTTTAATAAGCGTTAGAATAACGTTAAGCAACGTTTGAATGGTGTTAATCCAATGTTGTTCGATGTCAAAACGTCAAGATAAAATGTTATAATTTTTATCTTGACAAAAAACGTCAAGATAAAAATTATAACATTTCGTTTTAGCGTCTACATTACAACGTTAGCTAACGTTAGCAAAACTGACGTCGTCCATCCTTTCCATTTCCAACATTAACCCAATGCCAAACCAACCTAAAAAGCCACATTAGAATGTTGTTATACCAATGTTGCTCGATGTTAATACAACATTAATTAATGTTGGAAAAACATCGAGGAAATTATAACATATCGGTCTTCGTCCAAATTATAACGTTAGCTAATGTTGGCAAATCTAACGTCGTCCATCCTTTCCATTTCCAACGTTAATCCAACGTTAATCCAACCAAAAAAACAACGTCATTTAACATTGTATCAACGTTGTTGTGCCCGCTGGGTTTGATTCAAAAATTATCGTAATTTTATAACCTAAATATTTTTCAAAGTGTTAAGTGTTTTTTTGATTTAATAACAAAATCAATTATAGTATTCTATTACCCTAATAGTGTGCATAATTTTGAATGGTTAGTGTTGATCACACAAAAAATATGAATTGTTTAATTTGTTTAGATGATGAAACCAATCAAAGACTGAGTCAGTATTTATGTTTTTAGTTATTGAATTAATTTTATTCAGCATTTAGCTGAATTGTGCACTTTTTGTTACTTCTATTAAAGTGTTGCTATTTTTTTAAAATTTCGGTTTAAATTAATATACATAACTAAAAAAAAAGGCTTTTGAGTTATAATACTTGTTTACCAAAGTTACTATCTTTAGATTCATTTAAAAAAAGGATCAGTTTTACGTAGAAAAAAGTAATAATAAGTCTAACTGAGCGATTCCGCAGCGCAACAAAAAGTATTTGACGTTTGAAAAAAAACAAAAAAAACGTAGTTTTCATAAACTTTACTCTCTAATACATTTTTTTATAATAAAACAAAAACCTTGAGGTTTTTTGCGTCAACTAGTTTGACTCTTTTTTTCAAACATATACAGAAGGTACTATGCTTATTATGGCTTCTTTTATATTTTATTCGTGTCTTAAGACCACTATTGAAAAAAAAACCCCACGTATTTTAAGGTTTTTTGAAAAGTAGTTTTTTCAAAAGTAGTTTTTGAAGGTAAGATTTCCTAAGTACCAAAACATATCAAAATTGTTCGAAAACTTCCATATAGTTTAAAAAAAAGATAAAGATTTGATAAAATGAGGAACCTTTTTAACATATATACATAATTTCTTAGTTCTCGTTTTAGAGAACTTAAAAATTATGTAAAAATGTTAAAAAGTATAAGAGCGTTTAAAAGCTTTAAGGTCATTTTGTGAAAAAAGCAAGTATAGCCTTTCCTCTATTTAAATGAAGTATTTATTTATGCGTTTTTGAAGAAATGGTACTTTGAAATTTTGTTCAGAAATTATGTATACTGTTTTTTTTTTCTTTTACGCATCGTTTGGTTAGATTTTCGCGCTTGATTTTTTATGTTTGTTTATTTTATTTCGGTACCGTTTCATTTCACAGCAAATTTTCCATTATTAAGGACGAGGCGTTTTGTCAAAAAATCATCAGTTTTTCCAGCACAAAAAATGTAATAACTTCGGATCCTATTAACTTTTTAAAGTTGAATACCCCCAAATTTTTTTAGTTTTTTTTTTTAGCTTTATACAACTATGTTAATCATATATAAAAATCTCGACAAAATAAAATCCTGTGGAATGGCTAAGTAAAAAAATTTAATTTTGATTATTTTATTTATTAGGTTGAATTTATTTCAATTATATCATTTTTGTGTTTACTTTTGAGTGTGAATGTAAAAACAAGAGTTCTCAGTATTCTTATTTTTAGTTACTTTTTACAGCATTTTGTTAGTTAGAACTTTGCTTTTGTTGTCGATCATTATAAGTTTTCTAGCTCAGATCAGACCCGTGAAAATACGGGTATTTGTAAGTTTATTCCAAACTTTTCTATACTTTTTCCTCATATATCCCAGCTTTCCGGATCCGTAAAATACAGATCTTTACCAATTTACATATCTTTTCCACACAGATTATTTCTATACCTATTCCTTATTTACTTCAATATTTTTTAGTAAAATAATTTATTCTGAAAAAAACATTCAAGAGCAAAAAACTTAACATGTGCAGCTTTTTTGCATACGTAGAGCTTATAAGAGACTTATAATTAGGTTTGTTTTTCTGCTAAATGCATTTTATTGATAGCTCAGTGGTCAAGTGCGCTGTCATCAGTGTTGTTTTGGGGGTTTAAGACTTCTTCGCGTAATAATTTTTGAAATTTTTTCAATTTTACTTATATATTTATGGCAAAAAAATGATAATATAGCAAAAAAGATTTCTAAAATTTATAACAAAGTTTTAAGTTTTCTCATTTTATAGATATCTTATACGCGATTATTTCATATAATGCCTGCTAACTCAGCATATGCTAAATGCGCATTGACGTCAGTTTGTGGCAAAATAAACCTTTATGCCTCAAGTGACCTTTTGCATTTATCTTAAATTTTTTATGATTAATTTTAATTATGTTGCACAAAAAGGTATAAAAACTGTATATCACGGATAAGAGTTTGTATTTATTACAATAGTAACAAATAAATAGTTTTTGTCTATGTTAGAATATATCCCATAAAAATATCATATATCTTTAATAGAAGCAGTTTTCCTAAAAACTTATTTCTTGTTAGTTTTTTTGCCACAAAGTGACGTCACACACGCAAGAAAATAGTGGCTTCGACAATTAACGAAAAAGCCACGTTTATCATTTTTAATGGTCTAAGAAGCAGATGACGTAATTTAAGCAGCCAGAAATTATCAAGGAGGGGCAAATCTAAAATTGAAGTTTCAAATTTTCCACTTGGTTGTCAATATGTTTTGTGCTTTTTTAATCTTGTCAATTTTTTAAAATGTAATAACATACCAACAAAAAATCAAAATAATAACAGCTTGAGCAAAAAAGATTTGTAATTATTAGAAAAGTTTACTTACTTTAAATACGATCCTGAATAAGTTATTTCAGTGGATATTTTACATTTTATAAACAATATATATAAAAAAATAACATATTTGTTTAAATGTATATATATATATATATATATATATATATATATATATATATATATATATATATATATATATATATATATATATATATATATTGTTTATATAGGGATGTTTAAGCGCAATTAAGTTTAAAAAAAAATAAGTTTATATTATAAAATGATTTATATAATGTTTCTTTGCAAATACCAATACACTATACTTAAAATTTTTAAGTTCACTGGAATGCAATTACTTTTAATTTTTTTGGTTTAGTAGCTTTTGTGAGGAGCTTTTAATTTTTATTTTGCGTCAAATTATCTCATTTCAACATATTTGTTATATCATCCATACTATAGTCGTTTATCAAAACGCCTTTAAGGTAATAAAAAAATCAATTTTGACTTTTTTACAAAATAAGCTAGTGTAGATGTCTACAAACGTTATTGAATACATATTTTTAAAGAGTTCTGAAAAAATTCATAAAAATTATACGTTTCAAAAAACTTTTTACAAAGAGTTTCTCCTTAAAATTTTTTTTAATTGCATTTTTCTCGAAATACGAAATATTAGCATATTGAGGCGTTTTGAAAAACGGCTGCAGCATATATTTACATTAAAATAATAAATGTATCAAAATGAACTTTTAATTGTCAAAAGAAAGTTTTTAATTTTTTTCTAGCTTCGGACTTTTTATTTTTTTACCTTCACAGTAGCATCCTCTGGAGTAGCAGGACTGTCTTATTATTTTTTTACCTTCACAGCAGCATCCTCTGGAGTAGCAGGACTGTCTTATTATTTTTTTTACCTTCACAGCAGCATCCTCTGGAGTAGCAGGACTGTTAATTATTATTTTTTTACCTTCACAGCAGCATCCTCTGGAGTAGCAGGACTGTCTTATAATTTTTTTACCTTCACAGCAGCATCCTCTGGAGTAGCAGGACTGTCTTATTATTTTTTTACCTTCACAGCAGCATCCTCTGGAGTAGCAGGACTGTCTTATTATTTTTTTTACCTTCACAGCAGCATCCTTTGGAGTAGCAGGACTGTCTTATTATTTTTTTACCTTCACAGCAGCATCCTCTGGAGTAGCAGGACTGTCTTATTATTTTTTTACCTTCACAGCAGCATCCTCTGGAGTAGCAGGACTGTCTTATTATTTTTTTACCTTCACAGCAGCATCCTCTGGAGTAGCAGGACTGTCTTATTATTTTTTTTACCTTCACAGCAGCATCCTCTGGAGTAGCAGGACTGTCTTATTATTTTTTTACCTTCACAGCAGCATCCTCTGGAGTAGCAGGACTGTCTTATTATTTTTTTACCTTCACAGCAGCATCCTCTGGAGTAGCAGGACTGTCTTATTATTTTTTTACCTTCACAGCAGCATCCTCTGGAGTAGCAGGACTGTCTTATTATTTTTTTTACCTTCACAGCAGCATCCTTTGGAGTAGCAGGACTGTCTTATTATTTTTTTACCTTCACAGCAGCATCCTCTGGAGTAGCAGGACTGTCTTATTATTTTTTTACCTTCACAGCAGCATCCTCTGGAGTAGCAGGACTGTCTTATTATTTTTTTACCTTCACAGCAGCATCCTCTGGAGTAGCAGGACTGTCTTATTATTTTTTTACCTTCACAGCAGCATCCTCTGGAGTAGCAGGACTGTCTTATTATTTTTTTTACCTTCACAGCAGCATCCTCTGGAGTAGCAGGACTGTCTTATTATTTTTTTTACCTTCACAGCAGCATCCTCTGGAGTAGCAGGACTGTCTTATTATTTTTTTACCTTCACAGCAGCATCCTCTGGAGTAGCAGGACTGTCTTATTATTTTTTTTACCTTCACAGCAGCATCCTCTGGAGTAGCAGGACTGTCTTATTATTTTTTTACCTTCACAGCAGCATCCTCTGGAGTAGCAGGACTGTCTTATTATTTTTTTACCTTCACAGCAGCATCCTCTGGAGTAGCAGGACTGTCTTATTATTTTTCTTTATTAGGTTTTTTTTTTACAACAAACCTTCAATACAAAGCAGACGCGTTTTAAAACTTAGAAAATTTTTAGCTGAAACTTTTGTAGTTGTTATTTTTATTATTATTAAAAAGTTTCTTCTTCTATTTTCTTGGTATCGTTCAAATTCTTGTTATGGATATAAACTGTATCGAAAAATTATTCTCTGAAATGCTTGAAAAGCAAAAAATCGACGTACTAAACGAAACTAGAAAACTATTAAAAGAGCACGAAAAAATATTTACTTCCATAACAGCTGCAAACATGAAAATTATTACTGAACGACTTGATAAGAATGATAAAGATAATATTAATAACTCAAATAAAATAATTACCATTACAAACAAATCCGTGACGTTGTTGGTAACTGAATTCAGTGAAATGCAGAAATTTATTCTCGCAAACGATGATATTATTTCAGGTAAATTAGATCTACTGAAGAAAAAAACAAAAGAAACTAATAACAAGATAAATGATAATAGTGAGATCACAAAAATAAAAAGTAAACTTAGGGAAATAGAAGACGGCTCAAGAAGAAATAACTTAAGAATTGACGGATTAAAAGAAAGTGAAAATGAAAGTTGGAATGAGACTGAATTAAAAGTGCAAAAACTCTTCGAAGATTTACTTTGATTGAAAAATATAAAAATTGAACGGGCCCATAGGACTGGGATTAGAGACTCGAAAAAGATTAGAAGAGTTGATAGAAAACTTCTAAATTATAAAGATAAAGTTGCTATTTTAAAAAACGTCCAAAAATTAAAAGGAAAAAAAGTTTACGTTAAGGAAGATTACTGCGCAGGAAAAATATTAATAGGAAAAGATCTAAAAGAGCGAATGAAAAAGGAACGAGAGCTTGGCAAGTTTGCAGTAATATCTTGCGATAAACTAATCGTTCGTGAGTGGATTCGAAATAAAAAGTAATTCATTTTTTTATCTAAAAATATTTGTTATCTTAAATCTATATTTTTAAAATGGAAACTAAACGATTATTTAGGAAAAAATTTGATAATAGCGCTTTTAATAATACTGATATAAATAATCTTAAACCTTTCCTAATAAACAAATATATACCGTTAAAAAATCAATCAGATATAGATATTAAGTTTTATAACGATGAGGAGGGATTATTAAATATGAGTCCCTATTACAATAGTTCAGATATCTCAAGTATTACTGCTGACATAAATTCAACTGCATTATCTATCCTACACCTTAATATAAGAGCCTCCAACAAAGTTTTGAGAAATTTATACAATTTTTATTTAGTGTCAAAATTAACTTTAAAATTATGTCTAACCGAAATCTGGTGCCGTGATAAGGAAATTGAAAACAGTTCTAATTTTCAACTTAATAATTATTAAGTTTTTCATCAAATTAGAGACTCTAACACGTGGAGGAGTGAGCATTTTTATCCACAACTCCTTAGATTTCAAACTACGCAAAAGTTATTTTGCTGTTACGCATGATTTTGAATATTCAAAATCATGCTTATGCATCACAATTGCATTGCTATGCATACAATAACATACATAACAGTTGCATTGTTATGCATACAATAAAATGCATAACAATTCGAATTGTTATCAATTGAAGTTGTATACAAAACTTGCAAGAACGCATTGTACATCAATATCAAATATTAAAACCCCCTCAAAGTGAGAGGGTTCTACAAAATTTTTTCAGCTTAAGAGCTTGACAGTGCTCAAAGTTGCAAGAAGTAGCAACCAAAACTATTTTTACCTCATAGCAAAGTTGTTCATCATTTGTTTTATATACTTATAAATGTGTTCGCTTGTTTTCCAAAAAGTATTAGGTTATATCTATACTCAGATAGTTGTAATAAAGATTTTTTACAAATTATTTTAAACAATAGAAAAAAAAGGTAATTTATATTTAAATTTTGTTATTATTGCAGGAAAATAATAGGCTATGAATATATTTCAAAATTTACTAAAAACAGCAAAAAGAATAAAATTAATTTTAAATTTGTAAAGAAATAAAGTTGAACATATTTTTTATCAAATTTTAGTTGTTATGAATATCTATAAAAGACCCCTCTTTGATTTGTAACTATAGAAACAGTTTTTGCGTTATGAAAAAGATAATATCCATTTTAGAAAGGCCATGATATATACAATACACGTATCTAAAGAATTTTTTTCTTATGAACATTACTTTTTTTTACTTCAATTGACATTTATCAAAAACACTGTGCCCACTGTGAGTGCGCGAAAACGCTGCCAGGTTTGCTTCTTGATAAAAGTACGCAGAATGCTCCGCTAAGTTGGAAGAAATTCTCGAACAACCTGGAAATTTAACGCTCCTCAGTGATCTTTGGACAAATATTGGTTGGGATTATATATAGTGAATTTTTATATCAAGGGACCAAATACAAATCCGTTATTTTTACTTCAATTGATACATCGGGCATAATTCAAAACGCTGCACAGTGACTCAAAACAACAAAAAAATGTTAATAAACCCCTCACAACTTTTCTCTAAATTAAGTGCCCTTTTTTAAATAATATTAAATTTCAATAATTTTTTATTTCAAAAATATAAATAATTTTTTAATAAAACTTTTATTTTGTATTTTATAGTAAAAAGAAGTGAAAAAATTTGTTATTATTTTCAAAAAAATCTGAAAAATGTGAGATTTTTATTTAACTAAAAAGGAGTAATTTTGATTTAAATAAAAGTGTATATTTATTTTGAAGATAATCTTTTGGCTCTATATATTTCAAATTTACTAAAAAGAAAAAAAAAAGTCTGGTTTTTTTGTTTAAGTTTAAAGACTTTTTCAAAAAAAAGGCAGCAAGTAATTGCATTTTTTTGGTTTATGTGTCAGCTGAAAAAATGTTCCACCGAGTTCCAAAAATATATACATTTTTTCTAGTTAATTAACATTTTTACTTTTAAAATATAAAGGGATTACTGCGGTCTCCTGCGGTATTGGAAGTTATAAAAGAAATACAAATGTTGTTAAACACTTAAAAACCTTGTTTTCCGCCATTTTTGAAAGTATTTTGTTATTACCAAAACAAATGAAAATGGCGGGAAACTTAAATTTTAATTTTTTACTTGTATTACTTGCTCTAATATAGTTTTTAAATCATAAATATTAAATATAGCTTTAAAAAACGTGCTTTTGTCATAAGATACTATTTAAAAGTTTGTTAAAATATTTATTGACAATTTTAAAGAACGGTTTATTATTCGATAAGTACAACATGTTTCAAAAAAGCTTAACTGAACAACATTATTATTTCCTGTAATATAAAGTTAACTTAGTAATATAGTGTTTTTACAGGATGTAACAATGTGGCAATTGTGAAAGCCATAACAAAATAAAATTTTAAACAGTGTAAAGTAAAAGAATATATAATGTAATTTAAAATGTTTCTGATATATTAGTTTTATTATATTGATGGTTCTTAAAAACAATAGCAATGAAAAGATTAGATCTTATCCCAAATATACGTGAATTAGGAGTGGAGAAATTAAGATTATGGAAGGATTTACTTAATGAAATAAAAAATACTGAAGAAATTCCCAAAGAAAACTTAAATAAAGTAAAGGTTGCTTTAGTTATAAATATTTCAAAGGTGAAGAAAAAACTAAAACAATGTGGACGAAATTATCATGCATTTATACAAAAAGAAAATCGTTGGCTTCAAAAAAATCTTATGAACTTTAAAAACAGCCATTTTGGCTCTGGAAGGCCCCATAACCAATGGAGTGTTCTTGGAGAGCGAAGCAAAAGAAAAAAAATAAAAGAACTAGCCACTGAACATCATGAAGCTCTTTTTTTAGCTTCTGCAAAAAGTGCAAATGCTGCTCGAGAAAAAAAAAAAAAAGCCTCCATTATAAAAAACAATATTTATAATGTTTTAGAGATAGAAAAAGTTGATGAAACTTTGAATAAAACCTTTCCCATTAATATGAGTGTAGAGGAAGCTCTTGCGTTAAAATGAACACTGATCTCAGCGATAAACAATATCAAATGATCAAAAACTCAGCTCTTGTACACAATGTACATATTTATCCTACCTTGCACGATATTTTCGAGGAAAAATTGAAATGCTATCCTGAGAATATACACTTTTCTGAAATTTCTGCAAAGTGTACTCTTCAAAGCATGTTAGATCACACTGTGAGTAGAATAACTGATATGATTGATATGCCTAATTGTGGTCAAGGTAACGAAATATTTGGAGTTTTATATGGAAATTGGTTTTGATGGAGCATCAAGCCAAAGTATTTATAAACAGAAATACGAGACAAGCAACACAAGTATAGAACTTAAAAGTGAAGAAAATCTTTTTAGTACAGCTTTTGTACCTCTATTGCTCAAAGTAGAAGATGTCGAAATTTGGAAAAATGGAAATCCTTCAAGTAGTCACTTTTGTAGACCTCTTCATCCGAAATATAAAAAAGAGAGTCCAATTTTATCAAGAGAAGAAGAATCAGATCTAAAAAATCAAATAAATACCTTAAAGACGTTTCGCAAAGTTTTTAATATTGCAGGAAGAAAGGCGACCTTTAATATCAGCTATAGAGTTGATCTTACAATGTTTGATAATAAAGTAGTTAACGCACTTATAGAGACAAAATCCACTCAATCCTGCAATGTGTGCGATGCTAAACCCAACGAAATGAACAATATTGATTTGTTAAAAGCAAAAACTGAGAATGAGTCAGCTTTGGGGCTCGGAATTTCAGCTTTGCATTGGTGGATAAAATGCTTGGAATTTATTCTCCATTTGAGTTATACAATTGAAATTAAAAAATATAAGCCAAAAACAACTGAGGAAAAATTATCTGTAGACTTAAAAAAAAAGAGATTCAGGTACTCTTCAGAGAACGGTTAAGCCGATATGTTGACATGCCTAAAACTGGGTCTGGAAATACCAATGACGGCAATACTGCCAGAAGAGCATTTAAAAATAGTGAAGTTTTTTCTGAAATTACTAAAGTTGATTGTGATATAATTAAAAGATTGCATAATATTCTCATAACTATATCTTGTGGATATCCTATTAATATTAATGAATTAGATTTATACTGCACTGAAACAGCTAAACGTATAGTGAGTTTGTACGACTGGTATGTTATGCCTCCTACGGTACATAAACTGCTACTGCATAGTTCTTCTATATCACATAAATTACCTTTACCAATTGGGGTATATGCACTACCTTCTAGTAAGATCAGATCCAAAAGTATCGAGCATATCTTTTAGAAAACATAAGAGCTATTGAGGAAAACCGTTACCAGACGAAGTTATTAAATCATTTGTAATGTAAATAATAAAATAAATGTAACAAAATATAGTTTTATTATATTATATTTTCTCTATGTATCAACACCGTTTAAAAACCTTTTTTTTTAATATCAAGTAGAGTAATGTATCAAGTTAATGTGTTTGTCTTGAAGATTCTAAAACTTTCCGAAAATTTTTTTTGGACGCGTATAGTCTTTAATGCGCGCATACGCGCATTATACGCGTTGAAGCTGCGCGTAAAAAAAAAATTTATCAACAAATTTAAATCTTTGACCTAAAAAATATTATTTTGATATATAACATTATTTATTTACAATTTATGTCAAATTTTATTTAATTTTTGCCGTTTTTTGATCGTCCTGAGTCACTGTGCGCCGCACAGTGAGTCAAAATGCATAAAAAACGGCAAAAAAAAACCCATAAAAAAAGTATTGCTGGAAATTATTTAATTTAATTATAATGTTACTAAATACCACTAAAAGTCAATAATTAACTTTTTTGTGAACAATTTTAAAGATTTCACCAATTTATACGCCTTTCTCCGAGACTTATATATTTTATTTTATTTATCGGAAAACTCGTTCAAAAAAATCTAGCTTTTGTGTCACTCCTTTAAGATTGACATGGGTAAAAACAGTTCCACATTTAATTTGAAGTCATATGTTTAAGATGTTTGGCAACTGCTAACAACATTTTTGACAATAAATTTTGTTTTTAGTTTTTCATTACTGAGATCTCAAAAATGTGTCATAAATTGATTTTTTTAAATTAGTTTAATTATGAGTTTAGTTTAAAAACTAAACGATTCCACTAGATTCCATGGTAGTTTTAATATTTTCCCATTATTAGGTATATATGAAAGCAGAAAAAATAAAAATCATTTGCGCAAACTTGCCCAAATTAAAATAAGACCTTTCAAATACTTCGGTTTTTTTGTGTGTTTTTTTTCGTTTTTAATTAAAACTTGCCGTTTAAAGTAGCGAATATTAGTTCATTGCTTTCATTCATTACACAAATTATACATTTATTCCTATTAGTAAAAAAACTCATGCTCATGCAGATGGTGCTAATTATCAAACCTCAAAAACCAATATATGCAACGTTTGATGGCATAGTGCATGTTTTAAAATTAAAACTTGTGTATAAAATAGCTTAAAATAGTTCATTGCTTACATTCAACATGAAAAGAATACATTTAGTTCCTATAATTCAAGAGTTAGGAATTAATCATGATAACTTACTCGAGGCTCCTCTACGTGAGTTTTGTAGACTGGAGGGTCTATACTATGAAAGTATTGAAAAACCTGAAATGATAAATCTAAAGAAAACTCTAATAATATTTAAATGTAAATTCCGATCAAAGTTGCGGAAGTATGCAAGAACCTTCTCTAGACTTTTAGAACACGAGCGAACTTGGTTGAACATAGATATTACTGTTAACAAAAAAAAATGTTGCATCAGGTTCAGGGAGAAAGTGCAAGAACTGGGAAGATTTAGGTGATAGAAGCAGAAGATCTAAGGTATTATTAAATAAATTAAATTCAACTCAGTTAAAAAAATAGTTTACAAGCTTAAATATTAAATATTATCTTATTTAAGGTTGCCAAATTGGCTGAACATCCTGCTGAAGCATTGGCATTAGCTTCAATAAAAAAAGCCACAAGAGATCCTAGCAAAAAAGACTTCGTTGATCTTGTGAAAAGTGCTACAAACTCTGAAAAAGATAAAATCAAAAAGATAAATTTTCCGATAAAAATGAAAACCGAAGATGCCTTATGCTTAAAAATTCAGTGTGACCTTTCTGATGAACAGTATCAAATTATTAGAAATTCATCGGTAATACATAATGCAGATATTTATCCTTCACTTCAAGAAATTAAGAATGAGAGACACAAATGTTATCCTGAGGGTTTAATTGTGACAGAAACATCTGCTTCAACTTCTCTACAGGGTATGTTTAATCATACTCTGACAAGGATATTAACTTTTACGGAATGCCAAGACTCTATAAGAATGTTTGCTGAAATTGGGGGGAGGTTTAAAGGTCTACTTCATTTTAAAGGTGGTTTTGATGGTGCCTCCAGTCAAAGTGCCTATAAACAAAAACACTGAGACAAATATTGGTGAAGCCCAAGTTAATGAACAAAGTCTTTTCCAGACAGCTGTTGTTCCACTTAAATTAACCATCATAAACAAAAATGTATGGTTAAATAAAAAGCCCTCAAGTACACATTACTGTAGACCCCTCCATCTCCAATATCAAAAAGAAACGGAAGAATTGATAAGAAATGAATATGAACTTTTAAAAGCAGAAATAAATAGACTAGTCAAGTTTGAAGTAAAGTTAGAAGTAGAGGAAGGCAAACCGGATACGACTATCACATTTAAGTTCAAACTAGATTTAACCATGTTTGATGGTAAAGTGGTTAATGCCCTCACTAACACTCTGTCCTCGCAATCATGTAATATTTGTGGAGCTAAGCCCAGTAAACTTAATAACCCAGCATTGATCAGATCAAAACCAATCAATGAAAAAGCTTTATCTTTGGGTCTTTCTACTCTGCATTGCTGGCTCAGATGTTTTGAATATATTTTACATCTAGGATATAAATTAGACATTAAAAAATACTTTGCCAAATCCCCTGCTGAAAAAGCATTAGTAAAAAGTAAAAAAACGAATATTCAACTGAGGTTTAGAGAAGAGCTAAGTCTTATAGTTGATATGCCCAAACAGAGTTTTGGCAACACTAACGATGGAAACACTGCCAGAAGAGCATTTGAAAATGCTAAAACTTTCGCTGATATAACGGGAGTGGCAGTAGATGTAATTATTAGATTGAGGACAATCCTAATAGCAGTATGCTCCTGTTATGAGTTGAACTCTGAAAGTTTTGGCCAGTATTGCTATGAAACTACAGCTCTTATACTCAAAAACTATTGCTGGTATGTGATTCCCTCAACTGTTCATAAACTCTTGGAACATGGTGTGCAGATATCTGAGGCATTAGAACTGCCAATTGGTTACTTCTCTGAAGAGTCAATAGAGGCTCTAAATTAAGAAATTCGCAAAGCTAGATTAAACCATACAGCCAAGATATCTAGAAAGAATGTTATGAAAAACCAGTACCAATACTTGTTGATTAGAAGTGATCCTGTAATATCAAACACTTGTTTTAAAAAATACAAGGTTGAAAATGGAGAAACACTTATCCCTGAAGTTTTATCTTTGTTAATGCTGTAATAATGAAATAAAGCCTTTTTATTAGTATTAGGTTTTCTTTTTTTTGTTTTCTTGAAAGAAAAATTAGATAAGATAAATATTTATTTTGTTTTTAATATATTTTAATCTTCTATATATATAAAAGGCAATGTGTGTGTGTGTGTTTGTTTGTTTGTTCTCTATAGAAATCCAAACCGCCGGACCGATTTCGATGAAATTTGGCATGGGGGTAGTCCTCGAGGGGGAGAAGGTTCTTAGCTGGGTTTTGACCCCGTACCCCGATCCCCGGGGTCAAGGGGGCCCAAAAATGGCCCCCCTGACCCCGGGATCAGAGGGGACCATTTTTTGGGCCCATTTTTGTGTACAGATATCAGGTAAGCCAGTTTAAATATTGGCCCGGGCAACGCCGGGTAACTCATGCTAGTATTATATAATATTAAAATATTTTTCGAACCAGTTTTTCTTTTTAATTAATAAATGTTTTGGTTTGAGGAATTTAATTTTTTAAATTAAGTCAGTCATTGTGCGCGTAAAAGTCTCTAACGCGTATACGCGTAAGTAGTACGAGCCTTAGGCACAAGAAATATTTAGATTAAAAAATATGTGGTATTCTTTTATATGGTATTTTGGATCAAGGAATTCGATTTTTTTTATTTAGGTTATATTTTACGAGCGTAAAAGACTGTTACACGCGTATGCGCGCGCCTTACGCGTCATAGGTACGCGTAAAAATTATTTTTAATGAAAAATTTAAATTTTTTGACCCAAAATACGATAATATCGATGTATCACATAAATATATATGATAGTTATATAATTTTTGCCGTTTTTTCACCTTTCTGACTCACTGTGCGTCGTTCTCTTTTGCATTAACGTAATGAATGAGCAGTAGGGTGTCTCAAAAAAATTTTCTTTTTCGAAAATCAAAATGTGGAAAAGTTCAATCGTCATCATTATGAATTAGTAGCTTATAGTAAAAATTTCAGCCTTTCAAATCAACTCTAAGGTAAAGAAGGTGGTTTTAGTCCATTTATATAATAGAATATTATATTGCAAATTTATTATTTTGAATTAACTTTTGTTTATGTTAGGAGAATTTAGCATACGCATTATTTTACTTATGTAAATGTTTTATTAAAATTATATATATATATATATATATATATATATATATATATATATATATATATATATATATATATATATATATATATATATATATATATATAATATATATATATATATATATATATATATAAATATATATATATATATATATATATATATATATATATATATATATATATATATATATATATATATATATATATATATAATTACTTTTAAATTATTTACATATTTTTATTTATAATACATAACAAAAATCATTAAAAAATAAAAAATATATAATTATTAATTTTAATAAGACGTTAAAAAAAAAAAGATTTGTTTCCTAATTCTCCTAAAATTACAATTGCGCGCGGACATATGAAAGTTTTACATAATAAGTTAGTTTTCATTTCATTAAAGTCTATTTTTCAATTGTTAACAGACTTTTTTTCAAAAAATTTGTTTAGTATAAATAATTAAATTTATAATAATAAAAAACAATCAATAATAAAAAACAACGCGTGTATGCTATGTAAGATAGGCATTTTATTTTGCTTGGCAAAAAAAAAAAGCGCATTTTTTAATTGTATTATTTGCTGTTACGAAACAAACTACTATACTGTAAGCTATATTTTAACTATAAATTTATAAATATATATAAATTTATAAACTGTACTGTTAGCTAAATTTTCAGACAACGGCTTCAGGAAAAAAATGCCACAATACAATACTAGAGCCAGCTGAAAATTTGAGACAGGCTGCAAGAAAGCGTAGACGGTATTTGTTAGTCTTTCGAGGATACTTTGAATATAGCCATTCAAAGTATCCTCGAATACTATGAGCTATCAGATCAAATAATTGGGGTGTGTGCTGACACCACAGCTAGCAACACAGGAAAGAAGAATGGAGCTCTAAGAAACGTTAATGTTCACGCTTTGAGGCGGCCTGTTCTCTGGCTAATATGCAGACATCACATATATGAGAGAACATGTGTCTCATGTCATAGAACTTGTTTTTGCTACAACAAAAAGTCCAAGCAAACACCTCTATGTTTTACTTCAGAAGCTATGGCTGCAAATAAATAGAGAAGTTAATAAGCTGGAAAAAAAAAGTCACTTTGAATGGTCTCAGCCAACTTGGAGTTGAAACTTAAAAATTTTGCACCACAGCACTTCAGAGAAACACTTACCAAAGAGGAAACTACAAGTATCTTTGCCAGCTACTGGCTTACTTCCTGGGTGCAGATATACCTAACTTCTTCTTTAAGCAGCCGAGAGTTCACCATGAGGCCAGGTTTATGAGTGACTGTCTTTACCTTCTTGTCCTGCAGATGACACAGAACTATTATCCGAACGATTCAAAAACAGTAGAGCCTACTATTCTCAAGAACATAAATACTACTACAAATTACATTGTGTTTTTCCATGGTTTATTCTTTCTGAAAAGTCCTATGGCAACTCAAGCTCCTTTAAATGACCTTGGAGCTTTTAAGATTTTTTACTAGCTCCAAATGTCAGATAATTACAAAGCCTATGCAGAGATTGGGAAAGTTCTCAACAAAAGCCTTCTACGGCACACTTGGTATCTAGCTCCCCAGCTTGTAGTTTTGTCTCTTGCTGACAGGGATCTAGATGCCAACGTTGAGAACAACATCCTTAACAACTTCCTGTATTTTGCCCTTCCAGAAAAAGATTATAGAAAGAGAAACCTGCAATCCAGCCAGCCATAGTTCCAATGTAATCTCTTCACAATTTTGTCACTGAGCAAAGTTATCTTCTCTTTTTTCTTCTAGAAATCACTACGGAAGAGCTTTTGCTGTGGAGGGAGAAAGGTATAGCTGCATGCGAAAGTAAGAGAGCCCCTAAGTAATTTGTTCTCTACATGTGTAAATCAGCTTGTTGTGGTAAATGATTGGGCAGAACGTCACATAAAGTTGATCCAAGACTATATTGGACGGACACATAACGAGGATAGACTTCAGGACACTCTTCAGGTAATAACTAAACGTTATTATACAGACCTATAGCGTGTAAATTGTTAGGGAGAGGGAGTCGTTTTTGAAAAACTAGGCAATTTACAATTGCAAACACAAATCATGCTCATTTTTAATAACAAAAAAAGGAAGTCAATCGCACCTAACAATTTACACCTAACAACCCCTTACCCCACCCAATGTACGTGCATGCTATACAATAATGTCTTCAAAACTTTTTAAAGCATTTCCATATTATTTTATTTAATAAACTGAACTATTAATTTCAAATACTTAGAATTTTATTGCTTGGATTATTTAATTATTTTACAAAATAACTTGCCTTTTTTAATTATATTTACTATTTTCTAGGATGTCCATAAAAACAGACAGCAAGTATCTAAAAAAGTTACAAAGAAATACCTGCAGAACCAGAGGCTACCTTTGAACTTTGGAGGCCCTGTGCAAGATCAAAATGTGAGGCCCCCCTGAAATGAAAAAATATTTTTTCAAATTATTTTTATTAAATTATTATTATAGTCATGACTTCATTGAAACTTGACTTTACGAGCTTTAATATTAGCAAATGTTTCAACTGATGCACTAATATCTATGTTCTTTAACTCGTCAATTTCAATTGATATCTCAGCTAAGCCTGTAAGTCTGCACTGTGACATATTTGACCTTAAGTAGGTTTAAATTAATTTAAGTTTTGAGAAACTTCTTTCTGCGGAAGCAACAGTGAGTGACAATGTCAATAAAATTCGCAATGCTATAACTAAATTTGGAAAAGATTGTTCGTAGCGATTTTCTAAAATAAACTTGATCAGTGTCTTTGGGAGCAATTTTACTGGAACCATACTGGATATTGCTTTGATTTCATCAAATAATTGATTTGAAATCACATCTGAATGTCCATCTTCAGTTAAGGCAATCTCTAAATCCTTGCTATATTTCTTAAGTACTTCAGTATTTTGGGTGGCTTCTGGAATTTCATATAAGAATCCAAAAAGCTCAGAAAGTTCGTTCAGTTGATTAAATCGATTTGTTAAAGATGATAGCACTTGATCTACCAGTACATTGAAAATTTCCACCACATACTGTGTTTCTGGATTTAACATTGGTTCATCTGCAGATTCATAGGAAAAAAGAGTTTTTTTCTTTCGGGGACGAACTGTGTTTTTAGCTTAAAACTGAGGACTTACTTCTAATTCTTCTGCAATTTCCATAGCAAAATGTTTGGCATCCTTAATTCCTTTATCACGTAAGTCATTAAAATACTTGAATAATTGGTCAATTTCGGTTTGTGCTGTTGATAGATCATAGTCTGGAGACTGAAATAATATGTCATACCATACACTCAAGCTTACCATGAATGTAAATTTGGACATTTGCTTGGCAAGATTATTTGCCTGAAATTTGGTAAATGTATCATACTCTGAACTGTTAGCAATTTCAACTAGAGCATCATAAACTTTGGATTATTCATATTTTAATGTCTTTAAGCTTTCCACTCGAGACTCCCATCGAGTATCAGACAGTGGCTTCAAAGTCAAAGTTTGCACTGATTTCATTAAAATGGTCCATCTGATATTAGAACCTGAGAAAAAGTTATAAACTTCTTGTACCAAACCAAAAAAATGACACTGCTTTTGAAGAAGATTTTGCAGCATCACATACCATCAAATTCAAACTGTGGGCACTACATGGCACAAAAAACGCTCTAGGGTTAGTGTCTCATTCTTTTTTGCACACCAGAATGAATCCTTTTCATGTTTGCTTCATTATCATATGATTGACCTCGACAATTTAATAAATCTAGACCTGCTTCTGTCAAATGTTTCAGGAAAGTTTCTGTTAAAACTTCACCGGTTGTCCTACTTATATCAACAAATCCAATAAAATGCTCTTCAACTGCAAATAACTTGCAGTTGTAAAATCTAAGAACTAGGGTTAATTGTTCTTGGTGAGTTATGTCTGTAGTGCAATCCATAATTATTGAATAATATTTTGCATTCTGACAATTTAAAATTATAGATTTCTTTATCTCTGAACCCAAAAGTTAAATAATATTGGTTTTGAATGTTTTTGACAAGATAGTGATAACTTACTTCGTGTGATTTAATTTTTCTTACATGCTCTTGAAGTATTGGATCAAGTTCTGAAATCATTTCAATCAAGCCCAAAAAGTTTCCATTGCCTTTAGAAAATAATTTATCAGTGTGTCCTTGGAATTATTCTCTTCAAAATATTTTGCCAATACTCCACTTCTAATTTGATTTTTTTTAAGTTGCGTTCATTGACAGTCTCATTTTTCTTCATTCTTGCAGCCAAATCCATCAACTTTATAAAGCATTTCTTGTGGTTTACGGACTTCTCATGGTCCTTGAGATCTGATGTTATTTGTTTCCAATCAGAGTATCTATTTTCAGTAAATTTTGGGCTCTTTTTTCTAATAGAAAATATTTTGCAAGGAAAACAAAACATGCTGTTTGAATGCTTCGAATAAACTAACAATTTTCTTTTATAGGTTTCCCCATTTGGAAAATGCCCTATATAATACATCACAGAGAATTTTCGTCCATGGTCATCTTTTAGAAAATCTTCCTCCTTCAGTTTTATAGGACCTTGTTGAACCAGAATTTCTCTAAATGAATTCATTAAGATTTTGGGCCAAAGAGCAGGATACTTAATTCTAAAATGCAACAATTAAGGAAATTAGAAGTGGATCTTTCATAAGAGAAGAAAGATTTATACAGTAGAGTCTCGATTATCCGACTAATACGGGACCAAGGGGTGTCGGATAAAGAAAAAATTGTCGGATAACAAGGATATGGAGAATTAAAAAAAAAAAAAAATATATATATGCATTAATAAGTTACAGTTCTTAATGTGATTGTGCGTGTTTATATTATTTAAATAACGCAAAACAAGGCAAAAATATGCAAAATATCAATAGAAACTATGAAAAGGAAAGGTAAATTAACAAATAAATAAAAAAAAAATGGGAAAAAAAAATTCTTTTTGGATAACCGAGTGACGGATAACAGGGACTGTACTGTTTTCATACAAAAATAATTTTCTGCCTACTGTCATGTTGATGTAAACGTAACATTTCCTTCAACAAGATTATTTTCTGGAACATAAAGGGGATGTTGATCATCTTCGGGTTGAGGGCCATAAATCCCATTATCATTTTTTCAAGCTGTATTGGACCTGGATCGTCTTCTCCATGATGATGAGGTAGTATATCTGGATCTTCTTCAAGCTGTATTGGACCTGAATCATCTTCTCCATCATGATGAGGTAGGGTATCTGGATCATCTTCAAGCGCAGGATGATAGTCAAGATCATCTTAAGGTTGTGGATCTTCAAGATGAGGGGTATCATCAGGATGAGGACGATGTGCAACTTTAGCAATCTCTTGAGTATTTGCACCACTCAATGGCTTAAGGTGACACAAAATTGAATTGTTCTTAGTGGCTAGGTATTTTTCTTCCTCGAGTTTTCTTTTTCTCTTATTATGACCAGATTCAAACTTTCTCCCAGTCATAATTACTGTCTGATGAGTTTTGATGTAGCAAGCAATTTCCTTCTGCGCCAACAAGGATGGAGAAACAAAACAAAACTGATTGAATGAAAGTAAAAAAGCCAAAGAGCTTTGGAAAAACGCGTATATCCATAGTTATAGTATATTTATTCCGGTTGTTATGCTTTTCTCATTCAAATTGTTCAAATGTTCAAAGTTCGCAAATCCAAAGAAAAAGATTTGAAAGACATGTAAAAATTTTAATATTTTTATTAAAAAACATATATCTAAATTTTAAAATTATGAGGTACTAAAAATCCTGAGGACTCGGCAAAATCTGGAATGCCCCCCCCCCCATCCTTAAAGGCAGCCTCTGTGCAGAACATCTAACAAGTATCACAACTGTCATCACGTTTCTGTTGCCTTTCAACTCAATTTAGAACTATTATCTGAAATGAAATTGTCACACAAAATCTGTACCTTCCTTATTCTATTAGATATATTTTAAATCAAAACCAGAGTTTCGCGAGTGTTTTAAATTCAAAATTATATATATTCGGAACTTTAAAATATTATATTCAGGAAAAAATCTGTTATATAGAAACCACCTTCTTTAGTTGATTTGGGAGGCTGAAATTTTCGCCATAAGCTACTGATACGTAATGATAACGATTGAACTTATCCACACTTTGATTTTCAAAAATTTTTTTTTTTTGAGACACCCTAATGAGCAGTTTGAAGTCGTTAATAGTCACTAATTTCAATAATGAAATGTGCACGTGGAAACACAATGTGAATACAAAAATGCGCAAACAAAATAAGAATAGAAAATTGGAAAACCATTATAAGAAAATTGAAACTGCAGAGTATTTTTAATCTTGTGAAAATATCAAGTAAGATTTATTTGATTTATTGTTTGTAATATTCCACATATCGTTTATAATAAAAATAAGTATTAATAATAGAGTAATTTTTAAAATCGGTTTTTGTTCATAGTTTAGGTTTTTTATTAACTATTATTTATTTTAACTCAAATTTAAAACGATTCTGTTGTTTAGAATGTTCGCAATCAAGGACATTCGAAAAGGAAACAAAGTAATGATGTCAACATTTATTAAATAGAAAGTTGAAGAGCTTTAGAAATGAAATTACCAACGGAGCTACATACGTTAATGAAATTTACTGCAAAGTTTGTACAAGAAATAGAGAGGCGGTATTACAAGGTTGTAAAGGTTTGATACGACAATGTGCTTTACGGTTTATCGATGGGACGAACTTTGAGTCAATCCACACAATTCAAAGACATTTTAAAACATCTTCTCACCTTACTGCAATAAGGTGTGAGAGCGAGAAACCCTCAAATGAGCGATGTGTTACGTCAACCGATGGAATACAAAATACAAAATCCTCAAAGGTAATTAATAAATTATTACCTTTGAAATAAAGATTTTTTATTCTTATTTACCAGATTCTAATATCTTAATTTTGAATTATGCTAAAGCGTCGTTTGTTGCAGGCTTGATCGGGAATTCGTGTGATCGTACACCATTATTATATTTTGTTTTGATGATTTGGCCATCAAGCATTTACACATTTGCAAATGCTTGATGATGTTTATGTTAAATTTTGATATTTAATTATTTCTAAAACGCGCTGAAAAAATTAAACTAAACTAAGAGAAAGTTAAAAAAAATAATAACCTAATATAAAATAATAATAACCTAAAAATAATTTGTCAACAAAATAATAACCTAAAAATAATTTGTCAACAAAAGAAAAAAGTTAAACCTAAACTTAAGAAACTTTTTTTCAAAATTATTTTTTTAATTACGCAGATGAAACTAGTATTTATAACTAATGACACTTAGGTTGCATTAAATAAAGTTCGTTAACTCTTTTTTATTATTCATTCAACTGTAAAATTAAAAAAAGTCAAAAATGATTTCATGTTTTTTTTTTTAATAAAAAACCAATTTATAATAAACTAGTACTAGGAGCCTCAAAATCTTAAGAAACTTCTAGTACTAAGTAACTTTTTAATAAGAAACTTATTTATAAGTTCGATGAATATTTCCTCATTTTTCACCTAAATATCTCATCAACATTACTCGAAGTTAACATTATCTACAATGGAGAACAACAGTTTGAATGAGAATTTAATTTGCACGCGCAATCGAATAGAATTTAATTTGATTACAAATAAAAAATAAAAACTTGAAATTAAAGAAACTTTTAAGAAACTTTTAGTACTAGATTTAGAAAAAAGCATCCTTAAAATAAGAAACTTTTTAGTACTAATCGTTTGATTGGTTTCTTATAAAAAAAAAGCGTGTACTTAACATTAGTTTTTTTTTTTTTTTTTTTTTTTGTAGTTATTTTAGGTGCTCCCAGAAGTCCTTACGGTCTTATAACAGAGCACCGCGAGAGAGGATTTAGCAAGAAGTTCACGCCTCCTTCTGTACCAATGTCGCTTATTTGGCTAGAACTGGCATCGAACCTCGGACCTCTGGGTTTTGAGCCAGAACTCTAACCATTGCGCCGCGGCTGCTCAAAAAAAAGCTCGAACGTTTTTTCGTTTAAAAAAACTAAATGAAATCGATGTTTATTAAATATATTATAGAAAAAGTTTTAAACTATGATTCAATTAAGATTGGTACTGCATAAAGTAAAAGTTTGAGGAAACAGTGTACTTTTGTAATTATGATATTCTTTTGTTTCTTAGAGACAAGCATCAATATCGTCTTCGTTAAAAGTTTTAACGGATGACGCGTATATAAGCCTTGTAAACTGTGTTTATGAAATGGCCCTTCTGCCAACTATGCCGCACAAAAACTTTGCTGTTACTGTAAGTATCGATATGTTGACTATTTTAAATATATTTGATAAAGTATAGAATAGTTGGTTCAAATAAAAATAGTTGGTTTGTATGTTTCCAACTTTGTAAATTTTACTAGTCTATTGTAAATTTAACTTTAAATCAAAGAATATAATACATCATTTACGAAAAATGTTTAGGTAAAGAGCTGTAAGATCAATGGTGTTAAAATGATCAAACTTAACGAAAATGGCGCTAGCGGGAATGAATTCGTAAAATGCATTGTGATGGCTGTGAGTGAAAAATTTGCCAATATCCTGAAAGAAGCTCAATTCTTCTCAATTTTGTGCGATGCTAGCCAAGCTCTAAAAACAAAGAAAGAAAAAGAGTTTTAGTTTTACTATTTAAGGTTATTTTGTTAAATTGAATCATTTTGCATAAAATCCATTTTAAATTTTTCTATTTTGATAATTTTAAAATAAAGGAATTTGTCTTAGTTAATCGGGTATTATTAATTTATTAAAAACTACATTTGCATAATTGCCTTTTAATAGTAACTCCTTTGCTTCAGCAAACAGCTTTCTTTTTACATGTACCATTTATTCGCAAAAATCTTCGTTGATGAATAATAATAAAAAATTTCCTTTGACTAATAAAACAAACCCTGTTGCCAAAGTTTTGCTATTACGTAATTTTCCAATATCGAATTTATCTTTATAGTTCAAAAACTTTACTACGATAGTTCTATTTCTTCTTTTTTCGCCAAATTCTTTGCCAACTTGATGTGCTCTTTCGATTTCGACGTTTTCATTTATCAGTGCCGTAGCAAGGTAAAATGGCGCCAGGGGCGTGAGAACATTTGACGCGTACCCACTAAAAATGACCCTGCCACCCCCCTCATAAAAAACACCTACCGTTTAAAATGACCTCCCTTCTCCAAAAAACTAATTTAGTAACTTCTAATCACGTTAACAGTCTGTGGTTTGAACCTTTGAAAGAAAGTAACAAAAAAATTGAAATTGGCCCTAATAAAAAAATTCTTTAGCTCTTAAAAATTTGTTAACAATAACAAATAAGTTTAAGATGCATCAAGTGAAATTGACTTTTCGTGCTTTTATGCATGCAAAATCATCTATAATTTGGTCATAGTTTACCTTATTTGATATTTCATTCTCAATTGAAATAATAGCCAAACTAGATAAGCGTTCTTGTCCCATGGTTGATCGTAGGTAATTTTTGATTAATTTAAGTTTACTTAAACTTCTTTCACAAGTTGAAACCGTCACTGGAAGAGTAAGAAAAATCCTGAGTGAAACTTCAATGTTCGAATATGCATCTGTTAAAGAGTACAGTGTATGAATTGCAATATTCCAATTGGGTTAGCACATTCCAAATTTTCCATCATAGCTTTTGCCTGAAACTTGAAACTCTCAATCTCAGCTTGCAGTTCTACAGAATCCAAATCATTTTTGTACTTCTGGGCTAGGCTAAATGCTTTTTGCTTGAGCTCTTTAACAGAGTTAAGGGAGATTTGTTTTCCAGTGAGAAATAGAAAGCCAGATGATACTTTGGACATTGCCTCAAATCGCCTTTGCATTTGTGTGATAAAGCTGTCAAAAACACAGTTGCATTGAATGACAAAGTTTTTTTCTGGTTTGATTAAAATGCCATCATCATCAGCCTTATCAAACATTATACGCTTGACTTTTCTCTTTTGTTTAATTGGGAAGTCAACTGTTTTTTCTGTTTGTTTGGCAGATTCTATGATGTTTTTCACACCTCTTTCTCTGAGATGCTGGATGGCCGAGACAAGCTTATTCATTTTTTTCGAGGCTATGTCA
Organism: Hydra vulgaris; assembly: GCF_038396675.1. NCBI lineage: Eukaryota > Metazoa > Cnidaria > Hydrozoa > Anthoathecata > Hydridae > Hydra > Hydra vulgaris. The sequence goes on from NC_088925.1 coordinate 47,084,041, forward strand.
ATTGAAATTTTTTTGGCTTGAATAGCATGATTTTCTCTGTCAATTAATGTAAGCATTTTAGTCCACAGGTTGAACAAACAAAGAAATTTAAGATTGAACAATTTAAGTAGGTCTTTTGCACCTGCAACAGTTTCATGGTTTAAAGTTGTTTTTATACTCATGTCTTGTAAAACACTATAAACTTCCACAACTTGATTGCTTAGGGAAGTAACTGCTTCTTTTTTTGATAACCATCTTGTTTCACAGTGACCCTTTAATGAAACTGGGAGTTCTTCCATCAGGTTTTCCCATCTTGATGTAGAAATGGAGAAAAATGTGAATATTTTTTGAATAGATCCAAAGAATGTAATCATAAGAGGTGAGACTTCAGCAGCATGAACGCCAACCAAATTAAGTTTATGAGCTGCACATGGTACAAATGATGCTAGTCCATTGATATCAATGATTGTGCTTGAACTCCATTGTCTAGCCCTAGCCTCTGCAATCTGCAATATTTAATCCATCAGTTTTCAGTTTTTATAGGATTTCTTCCGCAATGCCATTTCCAGTCTTACGATGGCACTCTTTAAAATCCACAAAACCTTCTTCTATAGAGCACATTCCATTTTTTATAAGAACATATCTTATCATTTCACTCAGCTGTTCTTTATGAGAACAATCAGGTGTACAGTCAAAAAGCAAGGAATAAAATTTTGCATTTATAATCCGTGAGAAGATTTCTCCTTCAACTTTTTCTCCCACAAGTGTAATTATTTCATTTTGAATTTGTGGTGAAAAATATTCTGCAGCTTTTTTGGCTTTTATTGTTGCAATATGGTCTGCCAATAGAGGATTGTAATGACTAATCAACTCTAGGGTACTTAAAAAGATTCCACATGTTTGTTCCCCTATTGCATCATTACTGCCTCATAGAGCTAAATTATTATTTGCACAGAATAATATGGCATCAACAATAAGTTTTAAAATGTCCCTCCATTTGTTTGCTTCTCGGTTTATTGTTCTCTGAAGGTCATTGCATAAAGTTTGGCCTTTTTATAAATTTTTTTCCATTTCCTTCCAAATTGCATAGCATTTTCTACGCTCAGGACTATTCTCATGTTCAGAAATTTTGAGATTAAGCTTTTTCCAGTCACTAAATCCTTCAGAAATATCAAACAACTTATTAGCTTTTGTTGAGGAAAAAAGTACACAACAAAAAAAGAATGTTGCATCTTTTAAATTGCTATATAGCAACCATTGCCTTCTCACCAGTTCGCCATTGGCAAGCATCTTTTTGTACCAGTTTGAACTGGTCTTACTTTTGAACTTACTTACTCTGAACAGTCTTACTTTTGTATCAGAAGAAGAAATTTATGGAAAGGTTTCCTGCTCAGGTCCATTTTCAATTAAAAAGCACCTCACTCAATCAGCTATTTGTGCCCATGTGGCAGGATCCTTTAGCTCAAAATTTGTGTTTAGAATATTTTTTTTTCCTTCTTCTTTGGGATTTGATAGTTGAAAATTTTTTTTTTATTACTTACAAAAAAATCCTCAACACGTGCTTTGTCAATATCAGATGAAATTCGGAAAACCTTAGTTTTGTTTAAATCTTGATTTGATACCGGCGAGGAAGACTGAATTTTGTTAATACCTTGATTGAATGAATTCATAAAAGCCTGCATTTGACATGGATTTATTTCAGTTGAATCTTCTTTTTCAGTTAAATTTTCATTTTGGGATGCACTAACAAAACTATAAACGTCTTTCACACACCATTTTTTAAAAAATTTTTCTAGTTTCTTTTCACTTTCTTCTTTTTGTCTTTTTTGTTTTTTGTAATATGCCCCTGTTGGTTTTTTTGGAGGTGCCATTTTTAAATTTTTAATAATTTTATATTGCGTAAAATATCTTTATTTATTATAAAGAAACTTGCGAGTGATGAAGTGGGAGGAGATAAATAATCTTAATAATTGAAAATTGCCAACTTTCCAATAAACTAACTTAAAGTATTGAAAGTAAAACTGTCCAATTTTCTGCCCTTACCAAAATGGCAATCGAGGCCAAGGTTCCCCCCTCGTTATGGCACTGTCATTTATTCCTAGATTTATTTTAACAAAGTTCTTCACTTTACTCTCCGCGTCTTGCTAATTTTTGTTTTCATTTTCCTCAAGTTTTCGTAGGTAATGTTCTTTTAGAGACCGTTATTTCCTCTAATAAACATTTGTACTTTTTGCTAAAGAACTCCATGGATCTTTTTAAGTCTCCTACTTCACTTCTAAGGATCTTATTTTCTTCTTGTAAAAATGATTATCTTGTTTCCAATTTTTCTACTTTATCGTTAAACAATTTCGTGATTGTATTTTCATGAATGTCCATTATTTCTTTTAGTTGCGTTAATGTAAAATTTTTTGCAGTTTTTTTATTTTTATTTTTACTTTTTCAGATAAAAAACTTCTTTCTAAAAATATGCGTCTGTACTCTGCGTTGCGCTGGCCTTATTACAAAGCACCGCCACAAGGGGATAAGCATTTTATGAGTTGGTTCCACATTTCAAGCCTAACCGATAACGTGTATGCTTCGAGAAGGATTCAAAATCGCAACCCTTGTACTACGAGTTCTATGCTCTAATCACTGCGCCACGGCTGCCCAATATAAAAATTAAATTCATGACTATGGCAAAAAGAAGACAATATTTGTCTTATCACTATGGGCCGTAAGCTGTGTTGTGTTGAAACCTTATTTTAATTACACATTTTACAATTACAATTAGGATTGATCTGAGAATCCAGATTCAGGTAAGAATCTTAGGAAGGGTGAAAGGACATCCATGGATGTCCGATAGAATAAGTAGTTTACTTTATTGCGCATGCGTTACTTAAAGCTAATTTTCCGAAATGCTTTTCTGTCATGTTGATTTATTTGACTTTTATCAATGGAATTAAAAAGTTACGAAAAAAGAATTAAAAACAAAGCTGAGAAAAGATCCCACAGGTAAACCCCTATTTGTAAGACTTAAAGCTAGCTAGCTTTTTATAATCTAGCCTGATTACAAAGTTTAATTTTTCATAGCAGCTATGAGAAAAGCTATGATAGCTTTAAGTATAAAGTATGGAAAAGCTTGTAATATGCCTTATATACTTTTACAGTTTATTTAATACTTAACTTGAATTATAGTAAATTATATAGGTCAAATGTGATTGATAGTAAATATCTTTAAATTCTATTGTTTTAGAAAGATTTAAGACAATCCTTTATTGTCTTACACTTCAATTAATTTAATAGTATAACAGTTATTTCTCTATATGTTACCTGTGCTTGTATTTATCTTTATATGTTTACGCATATACTTTCAATCACCATATGATTATAATGCATATGTATAATAATATTCTATTCATATGAGTTTAAGTGTATACCAAGGTATACACTTAAACAGGTAACCTACTCCTCCTTAAAAACCTTAGATATCCTTGAAAAGTAAAAACATCTTTAAAACTCCTTAAATATCTTTAAAATAATTTAAAACTTGGCTTTGTCCTTTATTTTTTTCTAACTTTTTAGTTTACTCTCTGAGAAGTTTTATTTAAGGAATTAATTATATTAATTAAAAATTAAATTAGATTAAAAAAATTAAATTAAATTAGACAATTTCAATTAGACCATATGCATTTGGTTTGTTTAGGCACAATGCATCATATTTTATATTATTTCAAAGTTTCGTATCAACGTATATATTCAGGAAGATGCTGTAAACTTGATAAAAATTTGGATTCGTCTAAGTTAAATTGAACCTGTCATTTCAAAAAATACACAAGTCCAAAACTTTTAACAGTTAGTTTATAAATTTAAATTAAAAATTTCTATATGATTTAATTTTTTTTTATAAACCCAAAAACATACAAACATTTCTTAAGCTAAGTGTTTGCCATTGGTATGTTATGTGAAGAAAATAATAACTTGAAGCAGATTTATTTAAATTGCATGAAAGTTGATTAACTATTTTGTGACTAATGCCCATCAATATTATCATAATACTTTCACCGTTTACTGCATGCATAATCTGCATGAATCATCTTCCTGATAAAGTTCAATTAATTGAAAATATTTAATTACCATCAAGAGGTAATTGAATATTTTCATTTACCTTTTGATGCTTATTTTTGTTTTTAATTTAAAAATTTGTAATTTATAAAACATTTTCTGCGTGGTAAAAAAAATCCATAAAAAGAAATTATAAAAGACTTGACAAGTTAAAGGGTACAATCCAGTGAAATCCAATTCAAATTACAAAACTTGATTGTGCTCAAAACTCTTGCTTTCTTAGTGAAAATTGTGTGTGCTTTATAAAAAAAATTTTACCAAATGGTAGACTGATTTACAATGCTTTTATAAAAGCTAGATAACTTTTTCACAGATTTTATGGATTCTATTAAACTGAACACATTCATCATAAAAAAAGATGAATATTCGTTAGAGAAAGTAGACAACATAAATATTGTATTAAGAAAATGTGTTTGTTTGATACATGCTGGTGATCAATTTGTTATTGCATTATTAAATTGTCCAAATTTTGATTCACAATAATGTTGTCTGTTTACTTTATATCTCAGTTTCTGGGTTATAATTTTGAAGCTGTTAGTCCAACTCTACAATTTTGTTAAATTACAAACCCCAAGATAAAATACATAAAGTGTGATGCTATTTTGACATTTCAGTATTTTTCTGTTTTTTGTAGAATTTATTATTTTAAATCATTTAAAAGTTTATTATTTTGTTTTAAAGCTTGTGTTTTTAGCTGCAATTATTGACATGACAATTTTATAACAAATTGGAAAAATATCCACTATTCTTTAGACTATTCAGCACAATTTTGGTCATTGAAAAAAACTAATCAACAAAAACAGTAGTTCCAGCTCACAAAGTTGACTCAAATAGTTATGTCGTATATTTTCCTCTAAAAGGGTACAAGACAGTTGGTAAGTATATTGCAGAATGGGTTGTACCTGAACCAGGATGGCAGGAATTTGAATTTGTTGAGTACATATTAAATTCTAGAACATTAGAAACCTGTGATCAGATGCTAAATTTTCAAACAGAAGATGAGGTAGAAAATTTATGTAATTATTTCAACTTTTTTATGTTGTTTTTTCAGATTATATAAATGTACATTTTTAAAACATAACATTTTTGTTGTTTAGCAATAAAAAAAAATTAAAATAAATAATAAAGCTGTAAGTCCAGTAATTGATTTCACTTCCACAACAATATCATCTTCTCAACAATTTACATCTGATGATACTTCTGCAATTGCATCATCATATAAACCAGATACTTGTAAAACCATCGATTTGGTTGAGAAGCCTTTAAAAGTGGGTGATGGTGTTTCCTCATTTAAGAAAATATCAAATATGGGTAAGTTAAAAGTTATCAGCAAAAAGTCTGTTTATTGATTGTAGTACATTCTTTTTATATTTTTGACAAGTTTGCTCATATTAGTACCCTGTTGCTCATATTAGTACCCTGTTCATACTGACGATATAACTCTTTTTAAATTCTTCAAAATTCTAATTTTAAAAAGCTGTCTAAAACAGTTTTGTAAGGTTGTTATCATATAATTTATTATAGTATATATGTTAATCGTAATGTTTATATAATATATACGTTATATTGTTTATATATTTATATAATGCTTATATAATGTTTATTTAATGTTTATATATTTATCTATTGGCCATCACTTTAAGGTACATTTAAAAACATAGTCTATTATACAATGTAGCATTTAGTATATAAAAACTACTAAAGTTGATTTTTAAATGTAAAATGTTGCAATAATTAAATATTATTAGAATTTCAGTATGTTATATACAAAGAGTTGGTTAATGAATTTACGCTGATCAAAGAAAATTAAAAGAGGATTATCGATCGCTTGGATTTACTTGAAAGCTATTGGCTTCATTATAATGTCTACATTAGTTGTGTTATTTGATACTAAGTAACCTGAGTATCAAGTAACACAACTAAAGTAGACGTTATTATGAAGCCAAGAGATTCATTGGAGGAGTTTGATGAGGAGGAAAAAAAAGTTAAACTTGAGTAAAGTAGACAGGTTGCAAAAGGTATTTTTCAATTTTTTTTTTTATCGATTCCAAAACTACTGCTCTTATTTTAAAATAATTTTTGCTATATATTATTTTCTTCTTTAAGCACCATGTCTGTAACTTGTGTCATAATGGATAGTTCTAATTGTTTAATTATGGATAGTTTAAATAAAATTTAATTATTTTTTAACTTCTTTGTAATCTATTGTACATAATTTTTTTATTATACTTAATGATTAAAAAAGTATAATATGTTTTTTAATCATAAAGTTTGTTGTTATTATCTCTTTTATTTGAAAGGTGCTTTAAAGCTATTAAAATAAATAGCTGAATTATTTCATAGTTCTAATTATAAATAGTTGAGGCAACCATTTCTGTTGAATTTTATCATGGAGTAATAAAAGCAATTTAAAATTTTAAAAAGGCATTTTATATAATATATTACTGTTTATGTTTTACTTTTGTGTATAGATTCGTCCGATCAAAACATGTGGTAGGACCAAGAAGACTTATTAGGACGAAGATTAATCGTTTAATAGAGCATAGCGTGCAAAATTGTTTAAGCAAAGATAGGTTAAAAGAAAAGCGAAAATTTACAAATGTTTTAAAAGTAAGACTTTGTCTTATTAATTTCATGCTTAATTTTTATCTTTAGGCATTTATTGAAAATATTTGACAATATTTTCAATAAATGCTTAAAGATAAAAATTTTATTTTGTGTTTGTGTGTGTGTGTGTGTGTGTGTGTGTGTGTGTGTGTGTGTGTGTGTGTGTGTGTGTGTGTGTCTATATAAATATATATATATATATATATATATATATATATATATATATATATATATATATATATATATATATATATATATATATATATATTTCTGAAAAAAGTGGTTTTGAAGGACGCCATATCGAAAGAATCGTTGGCAATTTGTTGAAACGTGCTGTACCGAAGTCGCAAAAAGAAGAAAATTTCAACGATGCTACATTGATCATCTTACCAGAAGAAATTTAGTTTTTTAAAATACTTACTGTAAAAGATGCTGTACCAATAAATGGAATTAATTTTACCTGCATCTTTTTTTGTCTAAAAGTTTCTGTTCCCTAAGACCGCACCCTATCTACACCCTATCTACTTATTTAGTGCAAAAATGCGTTTGTCGCAATGGCCATTGTAAGGGTTTGTGGGGGCGTAAACGTTTTTTTATATAATATGGAAGTTTAAGGACGTCTGGTAAACGTTCGTAATACTAAAAATATTTGTCTAATTTCAGTTTAAAACGGACGTCTATTAAGGACTAAATTGGACGGACGAAACATGTCTGCATTTGGACTTAATTAATGACTTGCATTGGAACCTAATTTAGACGCCTATAGACGTCCAAAACAGGCATTCGTTCATACGAAACAGACGGACGTCTAAATGTTTACTGGGAATCTCACTCATCTTTACATAAAAGATATCTTCGCCTTTGGCGATTATAAGTTCTTCTTTAAAGTCACACAGTAGGCGACTTTAAACCAACCTGGCGAGATTTAAGTGGGCAAGAATCAGTGCTTTTGACACACCGGACAATTTATAATGGTACTGTCAACCACTCTAATAAAATCTAAAAACTTCTACATAGTTTTGTAGCTGAAGGAATAAGCTAACTAATGATATTTAGTGCAGCTGTGTAAGCCTGTGTAAATAATAGCCTGCAAACATCAGTTTTAGTACGTAGGCGAGGTTCAATTAAATTACCCTAATGTTTAAAATTCTTTAAACAATTTTCAATCAATATTTACAACTAGTCTACTTAGAAATTTTTTAAATATTAAATAAGTTAGTTTTTTTTAGCGTAACAAAAGTCTACCGCTAGATAATGTATTCAAAGTAACGCCTTTTACAACGCCAAATTGCAAGGCAGTAATTTAAATCAACTACTTATCTTCGAATAATAAAAAAATAAAGAAGGTGTTGTATCCTCCAGGAACTTATTTGTGTATATTATTTTTAAGACGGCCCAATTTTACGGCTTCTTGTTGTTAATTGAAAATATGTAAAATGGAGGCCTATATTTAAAGAGAAATAACCTTGAAGTATCGTATTTATTTGATACCTATCTACCTTTAGCTTAGTAGATCACTTTGAAGATTCTATATTGGAGCCCACGGAGAGAGATATTATTTACATTGAACTTTTTTAAAGCTGTGTTATTAGTGATTACAAAGATTTAAGCGGATTAAAGTTTGTCACATGTTTAAAATTTAAAATCCTTATTGCATATCATTGAGTATAAACCTGTTTACATATTTATGTATAATGTCTCTTGCCAATAAACGTCGATTTCGCACGACTAGTATTAATTCTATTAAAAAATTGTTTGAAAAAGCTTTTTCTTGTATTAACACTTATGATTCTGTTGAAAATGCTGCTGAAAGCCTATCTAGTTTTCAAGATACGTTAGTTGAAAAATTTAAAAAAATTGAACAGTTTAATGACGAAATTATGTACCAAATTGAGGACGATGCTGAGTTAGAATTTGAGGAAGAAACTTCTACTGAGTTCAGTGTCTACTTTCGTAAGAACATTTTATTAATAACAAAGTTCATTGAAAAAGTAAATAGTTCTAAATCTGATGCAAATGCAAGTACTTCTAGTCAGTCAAAATCATGCTCAGTCAAATTACCAAAAATAAACCTAAAACCATTTAATGGACAGCCTGAAAATTGGTTGTCATTTTATGAGAACTTTGAATGTGCAATTGCCAATAACAATGATTTATCTGGCATTCAAAAGTTGACATATCTTCGCAGTTTAGTTGAAGGACAGGCATCTTCTACTATTAAAGGTCTTGCTTTAACTAATAGCAATTTTGATGTTGCCATGAACCTACTTAAAGAGCGGTACAATAATAAACAACTACTCATATCAGCTCACATGACCTCTTTACTTTCATTAGATAAAGTTATTGATATTAGAGACGTATCAAAGCTTCGAAAAACCTATGACAATCTAGAAATTCAAATACGTAGTTTAGAGAATTTGGATATAACCTCTTCAATGTATGGTCCTTTGCTTGTACCAATTCTCATGCAGAAATTACCTGAAGAATTAAATCTCATTATCTCAAGACAATTTCAAGGCTGTGACTCTTGGGATATAAAAACAATTCTTGAAATTTTTAAATCTGAACTTCAAGCGCATGAAAAGTCAATTTCGAATGCTTCTGCTTATGATCGAAGACCCTTATCTATTGAGACATTGCATTCAAGCTCCTCATATAACAATATAAAAAACTATAGCACTTCTTATAATAAACATCTTGAAAAAAATGAAAGTTTTAAGTGTGCCTTCTGTAGCAAGAATCATTTATCCCAACAATGCATGTCTGTAACACAATTAGATGCAAGAAGGAAAATATTAAAAGACAAAAAACGTTGCTTCATTTGTTTACGTATTGGACATATTTCTTCCAAATGTTTATCTCGCATAAAGTGTTATGAATGTTCAGAGAGACATCATTCAGCCATGTGTGACAAGAAAAATCAGCTCCGACTACCAGACAACCAACTAACGTCTGTTGCTGGAGTATCAAAAGGAAATTCAGTATTGTTACAGACTGCTTTAGTTACAATAACATCTGGTACCACTGAATTACGTAATTGCAGAATTCTATTCGATAGTTGCTCCCAATTGAGTTATGTTTCACCCTCTATTCGAGAAAGACTTCATTTAAAAACAATTGATCAAAAGAAAATATCTATTAAAACATTTGGAAATCAGTGTATCACTGAAAATTTAAAGAAGGTCCAATTCTGTGTTCTTGATATAAATGGTGCTCGCATTCCCATTTCATGTTTTGTGAAGGATATATGTGCTCCCATTAATGGTCAAAACATAAAGTTTGCTATTGAGAATTACAGCCATTTAAAAGATTTGAGGTTGGCAGACAGTCATTTTGCTGAAGGAAACGTTCGTGTTGATATCCTTATTGGTGCTGATTTCTACTGGTCCATTGTAGATAATGAGATAATTAGAGGTATTGAGGGTCCTGTTGCTATTAAATCCAAAGTTGGTTTTTTATTGAGTGGAAATATTTTTGGCATTTCAGATAGTTGTGGTGTGTTTCACTCTCATATTTTAGAAATTGCTTCTGAATTCTGCAATGATAAAACTGTTTTTTATAATTCTATGTCATCCTTTTGGGATTCTGAAACTATAGGAACAACAAGATCTGACATTAACGACTTAGTGTATGAGAACTTTAAAAATGAAATTCAATTTAATAAACATTCTAATCGCTACGAAGTTGGGTTACCATTTAAACTCAACCATGATTTAATTAGTGATAATTACACTTATTGCATCAAACGCCTGGCACCTGTACTTAAAAAACTCAGCAAAGACAACAAACTGCTTACAAGCTACAATGCGATTATAAAAGAACAGTTAACTCAAGGTGTCATTGAAAAAGTAAACAATCATGAAATTAGTTATGGAGACGTACATTATCTACCACATCGCCCTGTAATAAGAGATGATAAAAGTACTACTAAAGTTCGTATGGTCTTTGATGCTAGTGCAACTATTGATGGACCATCCTTAAATGACTGCTTAAATGCAGGTCCAAGCTTAACAACTTCTTTATTTGGTGTACTCTTGCGATTTCGATGTAACAAGTATGCATTCATCTCAGACATTGAAAAAGCATTTTTGCAAATATCCTTAAAAGAAAAAGATAGAGATTTTGTTCGATTTTTATGGGTTGACAATCTTGATTCTGAAAATGGACAAGACCTTTTGTCATCTCCAATTGTTACGTATCGTTTATGCAGAGTTCTGTTTGGCGTAACGTCGTCGCCATTCCTACTCAGTGCAACATTAGTGACTCACCTTCAAAAATACACTGAAATTGATCAAGAATTTGTTGAAAAGATGTTGCTTTCTTTACATGTTGATGACTTAAACTCTGGAAGCAATGATTTAAACCAATGCTTAGAGTTCTTCAATAAAGCTAGAAATTATTTGCAAGAAGCAAACTTCAATCTTCGAAAGTTTGAATCAAACTCAGTCGAACTCGAACAAAAGATTCAGTCAAATAATTATGAACGCAATAATACAACCAAAGTTCTTGGTCAAGCATGGGATAAAGATTTGGACGAATTGACATATTCATTTAATGATATTCTTGAAACCGTTAAAAATATTCCTACAAAAAGAGATGTTATGAAATTTATTGCCAGTATTTTTGACCCAATGGGAATTATTAATCCTATCGTTGTCAGATGTAAGTGCTTCTTTCAGAGATTGTGTGTTGAAAAATTTTCTTGGGATGACTTGTTGTTTGGATCTACTTTAGATGAGTGGAACGACATCATACTAGATTTTCGTTCATTAAATAAATTATCTTTGCCTCGATGGATTCTAACTGACTCTTACTTATCCAACACTAATATTAAACTTGAGTTTCATGCCTTTGCCGATGCAAGTATAAAAGCATTTGGTTGTTGTATCTATCTTAGATGTATTGTTAATGAATCACAATGTTTTGTCTCACTTATTGCCTCAAAATCTAGAGTGGCCCCCATAAATAAATCAACTATTCCAAGACTGGAGTTAAGAGCAATGGCTTTATTATCCTCTCTGATGTCTACTGTGAGAAAGGAACTTAAAAACTTGAACATTGATGACATTTTCTGTTGGACAGATTCCACTATCTGCCTTCATTGGTTGAATAATACGAATCAAACTTATGAAACATTTGTGCAAAATCGATTGATAAAAATTCGTGATTTATTTCCTATTCAGTTTTGGCATTATGTGGAAACTTCACAAAATCCTGCTGATATTATATCCCGTGGATGCTCCTTCAAATATATTATTGATCATGACATTTGGTTTAATGGTCCTGATTATCTTAATGACGTTTCAGTTCCATGGCCCTCTTACAATTTAATTGAACATACAGATAATGAAAATAACTTGTGTTTAGTCGCTGCCACAAACTCCATTGACATTAATCTTGAGTTTATTGATATTGAGCGTTTTAGTAGTTATGAACGATTAAACAGAGTAACAGGCTGGATTCTGCGATTTGTAAACAATTTAAAGAGTCATGTTCAGAAGACTCATGTAACAATGACGCCAACATTATCTGCTGATGAAATTGAATGCGCAAAGATACTTTGGGTGCGATATGAACAACGTGATGTCATGAAAAGCAAAAATTACAAACAGTTCAGAAGAGATCTTGGACTTCAAGAGATTGATGGAGTTGTTCGATGTCATGGAAGAATGCAGAATGCTCCAATTCCAAAAGAAGCTAAATTTCCGATTTTTGTTCCTCGTAGCAGTCAGCTGTCTAAGTTATTGATTGTTTATTTCCATAAGTTGGTGAAGCACAATGGCTTAAAAGAGACTCTTACAGAGCTGAGGACTAAGTTTTGGATTCCTCAGTGTAGACAACTGGTTCGCAACATAATTTTAAAGTGTTTCCTGTGTCAGTATTTTGAGGGAAAGCCTTATATGTATCCTCCTTCTCCACCCTTACCCTTGAGTCGTTTATGTGATGATTACCCATTTATGCATACTGCTGTTGATTATGCTGGTCCTGTTTTTGTCAAGAATATTTATGGAGACTGTGACACTATGTTTAATGGGTGGATATTTTTGTTTACCTGTGCTAGTACCCGTTCTATTTGCTTGGATTTGGTTTCCGATCTTTCATCTACATCGTGTATTCGTGGACTAAGACGTTTCTTTGCTAGAAGAGGCGTTCCAAGCAAAATTCTATCTGATAATGGTACACAATTTGTTGCTGAACAAACACAACTCTTTGCAAGCAACAAATCGATCGATTGGCAATTTAATGTCCCAGCTGCCCCGTGGTGGGGTGGGCTGTTTGAAAGAATGATAAGAATGGTAAAACGATGTCTAAAAAAAGTCGTTGGTAAAGCTCGTTTAAACTATGAACAAATGTTAACATTGTTGCAAGAAATAGAAACCGTAATTAACAATCGACCCCTAACCTTTGTATATAACGAACCTTGCGTGGAAGCCTTAACACCAAATCATCTTGTCTTTGGGCGAAAGTTAAACTTAAATGGTGTTAATAGTGATAGTAATATTGAACATGACTTAAATAAACGATATAATCATTTACAAACAGTACTTGAACATTTTATTAAACGATGGAAGAGTGAGTACCTAACAGAGCTGAGGGAGTTCCATAAATCTAAACGAAGTATTGGTAGCGTGCAAATAAATATCGGCGACATTGTTTTGATAGAAGAAGATAAGAAATCACGTTTGCTCTGGAAGACTGCAAAAGTTGAAAAAATCTTGGCATCAAGTGATGGTTGTTCACGTGCGGCAACAGTAAAGTACTTACAAGGAGATGGATCGTTCAGACATGTAAATAGACCCATAAATAAACTTGTTCCTGTTGAATACGCGAATCAAAAAGAAGGCATTAATGAACTCAAAGTAACATTTGTAAATGAAAATAACATTCCTCTTGTAATAAAACATTAAAGGCGGGGGAGTGTTGTATCCTCCAGGAACTTATTTGTGTATATTATTTTTAAGACGGCCCAATTTTACGGCTTCTTGTTGTTAATTGAAAATATGTAAAATGGAGGCTTATATTTAAAGAGAAATAACCTTGAAGTATCGTATTTATTTGATACCTATCTACCTTTAGCTTAGTAGATCACTTTGAAGATTCTATAGAAGGTGAACATAAACAAAGTGATATTAAAATATCATAGTCCCGGCACTGTTTTTACTGATATTATATATGTGTATATAATTGTTGTTTACAAATAATTACAAGAAGTAAATAAGCGCCATGCATCACAAATAGGATGCAAGTACTGATCCTCTATGGATACTTTAAATTCAGACCAAATGCATTCTTATATGGAATACATACATTTTTAAACAGAAAGGACGCAGTACAAGGTACACAGTAACATAACTCATTTTGGCGTTAATATATAATTTAAGCACTATTAGAATAAAACCTCTATTTTGGTGCGATAAAGAAGATCGTGAATTGTTTCACAATGAATTACTCAGTTTTGATATTTTGATCTCATAGAAAAAATGAAGAAAATAGAATTATGAGAAAATGTGTAACTCAGGAGAGTGTGAAGGCATAAACATAAAATTTGAAAAAAAAAAACTCAGTGTTAAGTGGATACATACTTCTCGAGCTTTTTGCATTGCAGCATGTTTTAACTAAATTTAAAAAATTACACAGCAACCATTGTTTAAAAAATCACCGATTGCGATTTACCAATTAAACGCTATGATTGTCTGTTATGGCATCATAATGTTTAGATGTGATGAGAAAAACTACATGAAAAATAGTTAACGGAGGTGGCTAACAAAGGAAGTTCAACTGAAAAAATTAATGGAGCTGTTAATATAAGGAGCCTAAACGGCAGAACTAGAATACCATTATTCTTCCTCTGTTTTAAAACCGGCTGTTTAAATTTTTTCGTAACGGACACTCAAACTCTCCGTTAGTTTATCGGAGAGAAGTTAAAGCAAAATTATCTGTTTAGTTATGGAAATTATCTGGTGGCTAGATTTGCCACAAGTTTCTGCTTTTTTTTTAAAAAAAAAACTCATAGAGTTTAAACGGAAGTATTCGTACATTTATGGGAGCTTTCCGTATAATGGGCAAATATACGGGTATTTTAGTGGGATAGGTTTATAATTGTAGTAGATTTTTTCTTCTAATAGTTTTTTTCTTATTTTAAACAAGTTATCATTAACTATTTTGACTATTTCAAAAAAAATCTATTGCAATTAAATTAATTTTAATTCTAAATTAATTTTAATTTTAAGTTAATTTTAATGCAATTAAATTAATAATAATTTTATTATAAAATAAAAACAACCAGTTTATAGTTTAACTATTAAAATAGATTTATCAGATAACTAAAGTATCAAATGAATGCATTTTAATACATAGAAATTTTAATTATAATTATTTAATATTAATTTGAAAGTCATTATTTGTAAGAGCGTATTTATACAAATATGAAGCCCACAAAATGCTAATGCGAAATAACATTTGAATATTTATTTTTTTCACTGCAACTTCTTTGACAATAAGTTAGTGTCGCGGTGCAGGTTATATTAACATCATAATATTTTACGCTAATACATATACTATTATCGGCTATATCATTGATTCATAAAGCGGCTTTATAAATAATATATTTACTCGGGTTGTTCTCTTTTGCAAAAGTTGAAGAGTTCCAAAGGGTTAAAGTGCAGGGAAAAAAAACAGACAAATAAAAGTTTTTCGACAATGCAGGGACCGATACAGTAAAAGAAACAGACTTTGATAAATGACGAGTCAAGCAAAAAAGAGTTTTGGTTGATGGAACTAGATATGAAAGCTCCTTTGCTTTCATCTCTAGTTCCATCAATGTTTACAATGCACCTCCGGATCCAACTACGATTACAATGCATTTTTGGACCTTGCCTAGAAGAGAAAGAGCATCATTAGAAGAACCAGGAATAAGAGATTTGTAGAGGTAGAGAATAGAATCAGGAGAGAGAAAATGGTGAGCACAATAAAGAGACTGAATTTTGATAGAGTTTTGTTGGAGTTAAAATTTACGAGCCACTGTGAGCCCCAATCTGTTACAGAAGTGAGATCAGATTCACGATCAGCTGCCTGTTCTAAGCAACCATAAAGAGAAATCCTTTTGTCAAGACAGGAGTATAAAGCTGAGTTATCAGCAAAAGAGCTGCTTTAGATGTAAGTTTGTCGGGAAGATCATTATTGTAGATAAGAAACAAAATAAAACCAAGGATAAAACCTTGAGGTACCCCAGAAGTTACTGAAAATAAAGAACTTTGTTGGAATTTGAGGATGACTTTAATAAAGTAGTTAAAAAGAAACAATTTAATAATCTCAAAAACTTTCCCAGATATACTATATGAAACAAGCTTATGGGAAAGACCAAACTGTGAAATTTTGTCGAAACCCTTAGATATGTTAGTCAAGAGCTTACTTAGAATTCTTTATTAATTTATTAGTAATTTAGATATCTAAACAACATATGTTGTCTAGATATCTAAATTATTTTAAGATAATTAAGTTATTTTTAGAATAATTTTATTTTGTGATGTTTGATCTCCACCACGCCCCTAGTAGTACCGCGCTCAACTAGTTTCTCCGTGCAGCGGCCTTGTTTGTCAAGGTTTGTGTTTAGGAGTTATAAAGTTGAGATAGGGTTGTAACCATAACTAAAGTAGCCTCCTTGACTAAACTGGCCTTTATGGCCTTAGGAAGGTGAATTGAAATAAAAAAATAAAAAATAAAAGTATATAAATATAGTAGGATATGAACACATTGAACACTTGAACACATAACATGCTTAAATAGGTTACTTTTAAGCATAACAATAAAACAACACAAAATAAAATTATACTGAAAACAAAATAGTAATAAATGTATAAGTACATAAAGCTGCAAAGTTAAAACTTAAAAGCACCATTTTAAGAATAAACAATATTGACTGTAAACAAAGTCAAAATAAACAATTTCTCAAAAATATTATTAGTAATGCATAAAGTTTAGTTTATTTATTATTTAGTTATCATAATACAAGATAAAAATATTAAAATGCCATTAGTTGGAATCGGTAAATTAATAAAAAAAGGCAGTGATTGATTTGTTGCCCTATAGCAGGTCTCAAGAATGGTCCAAGGGATGGCGATGACTGGCACCTACTTTAACCCCTGCATTTGCTAACATTAAGGAGAAGCTATCTAAAAAGTATATATTATGAATACTAGAGTAGAGAAAAAATATTTCAATGCTATAAGTCCTAGAAATAGTTTTATCAAAAGAAATATTTCTAAAAATGGTTTTGATAGACTCCAAGGTCCCAACTTTATTTCGTATTTAGAGGCTTTTTCCAAAGAAATATTTCAACAAGTTTTGTATAAGCTTATAATTATTTTGTTAGTTAAAAATAGTGAAAATAGCTGACTGCCTAATACACTGATGCATTCTCTGCAGAGCTGTGCTGTAACTTTTTGGGGGCCCAAAAAATTTTTTGTTTTAACTTTGTTGAATTTATTTTTACTAAGTTTTATTTTTAAAAAATTATTAAAAGTAATTATAAATTAATTTTTCTAGCCCTTTTGCTTGCAAATTCATCAATTAAGTCATTGGAATTAATATCACTTAACATTTTTGCTCATCCTGAAAGCCTTTTCTGTGACATTGTCAAATGTAGATAATTCATAATTAATTTTAGTTACAAAAATGATCATTCACAATAAGCTACCGATATAATTCATATAAATTGCTTTCTAAAATGAGTCCCAAATTTTCTATAATAGTATATTACCTTCTAAAATATATCTTAAAATAAAATGTTTATTTTTAAATTTTACCACTTCAACATTATTTTCTTAGTGTTAGACCAGATTTGTACAACTAGTATTGATATTAATTGTATTAATAGTTTTTAACTTTTTATTATCGAAAATAAATTAAAAAACTTAATTTAATGAATTATAAAAGACTTAAATTGCCCTTGCATTGAATTATTTATTATATTGATTAATTTATTAAAACAATACTGTTTAAAGATTGTTTAAATTTACCTTAAGCCATTTGAGTTATACTAATCATCGATTTCAGAAATGAGATAATGTTTATCAATACCATCATAGCATTCAATTGGATCAATTTTTTCAACTATTAGTAGAAAGTGATCAGGGCCCAGGTCCTGTCCCGCCCAAAAATGATACTTCTTGCAAACCCGCCCCAGGCCCCAGCAAAATTAAAACATTTAGCAGGGGTTAATAGGCGGGGCTAGAAAAAAATTTATAACTTAATATATTATAATTTTATGCTTAAATTTACTATTTATTAAATACTGGCATACATTTATATGTTTAAACTCTAATTTAATTCCAACTAGATTGCAAAAAAATTGGATAAATAAAAGTTTTTTTAGCATGAAGGGATAGATATAGTGAGTGGATGCAACTTAAATAAAAAGCCGATGAATTATGGTTTATCGTAATGGAGATGATAGCTCGTTTGAGCACTGACCATGATTGTATTTGTAGATAAAAGAAAGAAATGCAACCTTACAACAAAGGGAGAGTGGCTCAAGCTTGGCAGATAAAGCAGGTTTAATTACATTTACAATGTGCTTTTAGACTTTATCTGAGAGTAAAAGGGTTGTTATTTGTTAATATAGGAATGCCAATAATATTGCAATATTACTTTGCAGTAAATAAATGAGTTTTGTTGTCAAACAAAAATTGTGGATTTTAAGTCCAGAACTTAAATCCAAAAGCCACTGCAAGCCTTAGACTGTTACAGAAGAGAGATCAGATTGGAAATTAACTGCTTGTTCTAAGCAATTAAAAAGTGAAGATTTTTAGTCAAGAGAAGAGTATAAAGTTGGGTCGCAAATAGCGACCAGCAAATAGAGCCACATTAGATTTCATAAAGATCGTTATTGTAGATAAGAAACAATGCAGGAGCAAAGATAGAATCTTGTGGTACCCTTTAAGTTACTTGAAATAAAGTAGAGGGAAGGCCTTTAAGAATAACTTTAGTATTGTAGTTAGAAAGAAATAATTTAATAGCCGCAAAACCTTTATATAAAGAAACTAATAACAGAGTGAAGACTAATCGTAGGATAATTGTAGAGGTAAAAGTGTTTTCTAGAGTTTTTAAAAATTAGAGCCACTTATTTAGCACTTTTTAAAAGTTTAGCAAAATTTAAAGAGAGTTCTAAAGAACACTTTTTTCAAGACTACGATGGAAATCTATTCTGGAGCACAAACTGTAGAAGTGTTTAATTGAGAATTAACTTAAGCATTGAAAGCCAGAGTGATTTTAATGTTTAACAGTGGGTTAATCTGTTCAACTGTCAGGAAGAATTTAGCTATTATATTCAAGAGTCAAATTAGAGTATGATTTCTTTGTAAACAACTCTGCTTTACTCTGGCAAGAAGAAAAAAGATCAGACCTGTGATATAGAGATAAAATTTTAGACTTACTTTAGTTAATGACATTGTTGAAGACTAACCCAAAGTCTCATCTGAGATAAGATACAAGATTTCATCTTATTTATCTCATTTGAGATAAGATACAAGATTTAGTAAAATGAGAATAACAGAGCTTAACATTAGACAGGACTTTTTTACATTGTTTTCTTGCAATAATAAAAGGATATTTGTTCTTAAGAGAGATGTTCTCGTAATAAAGATGAAAAAAATGATTAATGTTTAATAAAGCAACTGCTCAAGCTGGTGAAAAATGTGAAGTAGAATGAGACTTGACTTAAAATTGAAAAAAAAACATAAAAGCTTCCAAACTTTTATTCCAGAAGGAATAAAAGCTTCCAAAATGTACTTTATGCATACATATTATGGATTTAAACATATATGGTTGCTTTTTTTTTAGATGCTGGCATACAATATCCTTTCATTGTTGTATAAAGTTTATTATTTATATGGTGTAGTATTTGCCGAAAGAGAAGATGATCAGATGGATGTGTGGTATGACTCTAGCAAGCCAAGAAAAGGAGGCATAATTTTAGACAGATAAGAATAAAACATTTTATCAAACAACGTTTGTTAGAGAAGATTAAAGTAATTTAGGTATCAGCATTTAGAAAGGTCTGCTACCTTTCTACATGCTGGTACCATTTACCTGATTACACCATTTTCTACATAGAAAATGGTGGTGGTAGAAGTAAGAAAACTTGAAGAGAGTGCCTTACATATTGTATGAATGAGCTTTAGTTAAGAAAATAAAATGCTCTAGATTGTTTATATTAGAGAAACAGCATTAAAGAGAAAGGCTAAAGCCTGATGATGATGATGATCATCATCATTATTAGATTTTAGCCTTCCTCTTTTATGCTGCTGCTGCTGATGATGATGATAATGATGATAATATGATGATCATTATCATCATCATTATCATCATCATGATCACAATGATCATAATGATGTTTATATATGCATATGTATACTAAATATAAAATGAAATTTAAATAAAAAAAAAGTGAAATATGTATAAATGATTATGCAGCCCTGGTTACAAACCCAGCCCTAGCCCTGGCTATATTTTATCAAACCTGACCCCGGTCAAGTATCAACACTGGTCACTGTCTATCTGTAGGTTCAATTTCTTTATTTGATATTATTGTCATTTATTGAATTTGCTTTATTTTTTATGGTCTGTTAACAACAATAGCCTCCCAAGCTCTTGAGATTATGCACTCTTCAATTTGGTAATGGTAAACTAGATTCTGGTGACTTATCAACACAATCTTTGTTTTTGCTTTGATTTTGTTTGAGTATAACAAGAAGACCCTTCAGTGAACTGTTATATTTATTGATGCTTCTCATGCTTCGATAATAACCTGTTCAAAATTGTTTTTGAAATCGTCTAGCAATAATAATATAGCCTATGTATGATGTAATGCAATATTAATTTCATATCTTATTGCTAAACCAATTGATGAAAATGTAAAGCTTTGATAACAAGTAATACCAAAATGTTGTGAGCACAACAAATCTATAAGAGTTTATTTGGTTTACTAAAAAATGTTGCAAGTTTTACAATTTCAGGCCTTGTTAAGAAGTGTTATGCAATGTGATTTTTTTGTGCGAAGTGGCGAATTCACATATGCATTAAGCCATTTACATAACGCAAAAACTTTTTTCAATTAGATTATTTAACAGTCTTTCGAAATAGTTTACGCGGAAAACATTAAGCAGTACTTAATAGTTGTACATTTTTACTGCAATTATGAAATAATTTATGCATAAAAATTATGTTGAAAAATTTTTGATAATTTTATTCATTAAGAAACCGCACCCATAAACTATTCCTACCTCATTAAAAAAAACAACTAGTTGTTGGTATTTTAACATTACTGACTTATGCTTGCTTTCTCACAATTTATCCAACATTTAGCTAAGACAATAATGTTGTGTTATAAATGTTTTGAGAAATAAATAGTGTAAGTATAAGAATTTTATAAAAAAATAAGGAAAAATATTTTTTTATTAAAAAAAACATAAATTTGTTGACAGGCGGGTACTGTTGCACGGAATACCGGAAAAATCTCGGTAAGCCCTCTTAAAAGTTATTAGACATGGGCCTCCAATCATATAGATACCTGTAGTTTTAGTTAAATTATGTGATTTCATAACTACATTTTTTTTTAATTTTTAGAATACATTTCTTTAGTAATACAAATTATTAAAATAATAATTTGAATAAATTGAAAATAGTATATAATGTTAAAATTACTTTATATTTAGTGTGGTGAACCTAATTAACGTTATATACTTATATATATTAAAACAATAATATTAAGACAAGAGTTTGAAATTAGTACACAAAAAAGTCAATGTAAGAGTGACCTATTGGAATAATGAGATATCAATAAAAAAGGGTCCTACAACTTAATACAAACTACAAATATCATCCAAAATATTTGTAAATTAATATTATTAAAAAAATCTGAAGAAGTAAATTCAG
The DNA here is from genome assembly GCF_038396675.1 of Hydra vulgaris. Taxonomy (NCBI): domain Eukaryota; kingdom Metazoa; phylum Cnidaria; class Hydrozoa; order Anthoathecata; family Hydridae; genus Hydra; species Hydra vulgaris. Next base: position 47,105,662 of record NC_088925.1, read on the forward strand.
CTGGTATTTATTCAATTACTATAGATACAACTATGAATATATCTACCCATTTTCAATGTTTATTTACTTTGCAGTATATTAGTGACAGAACTGAAGGTACTAGGTCTATAGTTAAAGTTGTGAAATGAGTTGTAGTTTTAAACAACGTGATTTCATCTTCAGGGCAGGGTTTATTTGATTTATTAAAATTAACTTTAAATTGTAAGAACATTAGCTTAAATAATTGTATAGCAGATGCTTATAGTGATGCTGCCAATATGAATGGCTAATATAAAGAAGTTCAAGCAAAACTCAAGGAAGTGCTCTCAATGCATATTTATACATGGAGCTACACTCATGTGTTATATCTAGTCTTACAACAAACTACTTCTTGTTCAGTTACAGTTATTTCTTTTTTTGGACTTCTTCAAGAATTACTTGTTTGTTTCAAAGAATCTCATAAAAGACTCAATGTTTTTGAAATTCAAAATAATCCCAGTCATCCGTGACATTTAATAAATATTTGTAAAACTCAATGGCGGTCTCAAAATGATGCGGTTATAAAGATATTTGGGTGTATAGATGTGGAATGAAAGAACCAAGAATGATGACAGAACACAATTTTTATATGTGCAATTTGTACTAGCACTTTATGAAATTTCTGTTACTAATGACTATTTAGACAGTGTAAGAAGTACGGCTCAAAATTTACTAGGTTGACCCATTATAAAACATTATTAACAGCAATGATGTTTTTGCAAATATTTAAGTTTACTACTGCTCTATCTGATTACTTAAAAACATCTGGTCTAGATTATATTCAAGCATGAATAAAAATTGATAGAAAATTTAAGTCTTTAAAAGAAAACGAAAGAGAAGTTTTACTAGGGAGGGAGGATGTATCATTTAACAACGAGTTGACCAATCATGTTGATGCATTGAACAACCCATCAATACAATGAGTTGTTCAATGCATCAAGCACGGATAATCGAATAAAAATGCAACTTGACAATTTACAATTATATGAAAAATAATATATAAAATAGGATAAAATTACTTACATTAGTTTTTGCTTTATGATTATGTTCCTAAAGATGTCTTTAGGTTTCACATGAGAACAAGTTATAAGTTTGTATGACCTAATGAGAACAAGTTAATAGATTGCATAATCATTTTAAAGAAATTAAATCCTTAATATCTTTTAAATGTTAAAAAGATGTTCCATGTATTCAAAAGACATTCAAAAATTTTTTTTTAATCAAATGCTGGCTGGGTGGTTATTGTTATTGTTACACAATAGCAAATAATAATAACCAAACAAAATTTAAGTTTTGAATTTAGCTGTTTTATATTTTATTCTTATTTATGTTTTATGTTTTCTTCTTTCTATGCATTGTTTGACGACTTGGTCATCCAATGCCTTGTTTAACGATGATGGTTATTCGATGCATTGTTTAATGATGTGTGTTTCAATGTATCGAACACGATGCATTGACGTATTTAATGATGTTAAACGATACGGTTTATTCCATGTAAAAGTGGGACAGTCATTTCAGTCACCCCTTGGATTTTATTTAAATTTTAACCAATGGTACCTATTAAAGAAACATGAAAAAATGCAAAATTTGAGCTCCCAAATCCAAACGATTCAAAAGTTATGATGTTTTGAAAATCAGCCTAAAACGTTCCTTTTTTTACAAAGTCCGCCATAATGGGTTTTGTAATTGCACTTTTAATTGAATAATTTAAGATCTAGTGGAAGAATGTGACTTAAAATTGGTACCTGACCATTTTTAAGGGTGCTGCATTCAAAAATGTAGATAAAATAGTAAAATTTAAATTTTTTGATAGTTTTTTATTTTAAAATGGTCAGCCAAGTTTTTTGTTCTGTTACCATGGGTTGCTCTTTCATTAATACCCAGAGTTGCCCAAATCTCATGGATTCGATTTTTTTTTCAAATGAGTTATGTGATCCTAGGCTATCTTTATAAAAAAGATGGTTTTGGTTTCTTAAAGCATAATAAAAATATGTCATTTTGAAATTTAGATAATAAATTTCTTTATTTGGCCTCTATTCTGAATTATAGAATTTATAACGATACTTTTTGTGTGAATAATTTAAGTTCTAGTAGAGAAATAAGACTTAAAATCTGTACCTGAGCATTTTTAAAGGTGTTGAATACAAAGATGAAAAGAAATTACCTTAATTCCTAATATTTTAGAATAATTTTTGAATTTTAAAACATAAACAGTCCTTTTTTTTTTCTCGTAACCATAATTTGCATTTCACTTATTTCTGGAGTTGCCTTACTCTCCTTGTATAATAAGATGTTTCGGAAAAGTTTAGGTCGCTGAAAGAAAATAAAAAATTATATTGCTTTGCATAACTTTCATACTTATGATCATTATTTTCAAAAGCATACATGGAAATATAATTTACTATACAACACATTGAAAAAATATTTTTTTTTTTTTATTATTCTAATAATTAGGTATTATTTTAAAATATTGGTTGCGTGCTAAAATTTTAGGTTACATGCTCAAATGTTGTGTTAAAAAATAAGAAACTAAAATGCAAACTTTTTTGAAAAATATTAAAAACCTGGTTTATTGAAAAAAGCTCAAAAATAAAAATGAAAAGAAATAACGAAGTATTACTAAAATTGAAGTTTATATCATTTAAATAATGAAAGTAAAATGCTAATCAACTTTCACTGAAAAGATTAAACTTGTTCAAATAGAGTTTCATCTTCTTTCGAGATTTGGTACTAACGCCCAGAAGTTGTTGAAGGTGTTTTAACAAAAGAAGTGACATTCATTTTTGGCACCCAGCAATTATCATCCCGCCTTGGCCAGTAGTATGACCGACTTGGATAATGTGGATGCATAAATTTTACCATAAAATCATTTTTCTCTTTATCAACTTCAGAAACCATACCAAGTCAGTAAAAATCGTCGTATTTGCAACATAGGTATTGAGACATCATAACATTGTCAATTTTAATAATTTCATATTTTTGTTTTTTGAGGAAGTCAAATGCTAGAGAAAAATCATCATCATCGGATACCCTTTTCATTTTTATAATTGAATGAGAAGATGGTATAAAGTGATGGAAACTTCTTGTCCCAGGAATAGTGGTTGCTATTACAAGTCTATCAGTGAGTTTGTTTCTTACTAGCTCCATTTCTTCAGCAGTAACGTACACAAACGTAATCCCACTGATTGACTTTTGATAGTATTCAAACATTGCTTGAGAAGACAGTATATGATCTGTGGTTGGACTCTGCAAGCTAGCTGTTGCAACGAGCCTTTTAACAGTGTCACCTAGTCCATCGCACGGAGATTTGCCATGGCTTGTTGCAAAAAAATTCCAGATGCAACAAACAGAAAAATCTTGAGCGTGGTGAAATAAATTGTAAAAATGTTGCAGTTTTAATACTGCCATACACAGCCATCAGAAAAATAATGAATTTTTGTAATTGTGGGACAAAGATGAGTTTTTATATGATTAATGGTTTTATGCATAACTTCATTGATAAATCCAATATTATGATTCAAATCATCTGAAATTACACAAAAAGAAGATATTTCCAATTTCACTTTCTTGTTGTAGATGACAACTGGATGAAGGGAACGTTGACTTTTGCTCCAATGGTAACTCTGTATCTGTAACTTTGTATTTCACTGCAAAATCTGCCAGTTCAATAGCCTTATCAATACTAATTGTTTCTTTGAGATGCTTTAGATACCAAGACTGTGATTTTGCTATAAATGAATGAGAAGTAATATAATCACGTTTTTTTACACAGTAGCTCTATGAATTCAATTGATAAAGTTTTATTGTTAATAGTTCCATCTGTTGTTGTCCACTGTTTGAAATCCACTGACTGTTCATTTTTGTCACTGTCATTTTGCTCTTTTGGGTCATCATTTTGTGTGAGATACTTCTGGAAATTATTTTGGGCAGCTTGTATGCCAGGACAACTATTGCATCAGTGAACCATGCAAACTTTAGATTTTCTGCTGCACACAATCTTTTCTATGATTTCATGGTAAGATGTTTCAAGGCCTATAGCATTGGTCCTCAACATTAATTTAACATTTTGGTATATTGTACACACACAAACAAAATGTGTACCTGTTGGACCAGCAAAGATTCACCATTTAGGCTGAAGACTGCAAAATTTAGAAAATCCAATTTTAAGGCCTTTAAGTTACACAAAATCAATTTTTTTGACATAAAATTTTTTTCCCCAACACTTACATAGTCTTTTTTACGTGGCATTTGCCTTGAATACTCATCGCCACGGTAAAAGAGGTTTACAAGTTCTATAACATCTTTACTGATTTGATGCCTTTCAACCACATTAGGGTATGCTGTGATGACTTTTTGGTCGCGTAAAAACTTTGCATTTTGAATTTTGTGTTTGGAAACTGAAAACTTTTTTGCTGCTTTTCTGATAGGCCAAGATTTTGGAGTTAATGTCAAGAAACCTTAAGTTTTTCTTTCATGCATTCTACAAAGAAGTCTAGATCGTTAGCTTTGGTTTGAATTTCCTTTAGAACTTCATTTTTTGGTGCAACAAGATTGGATTTGGTTACATCCAGATCAGTTGCAAGCTTCTTAATAACTGCTTCTTCAACTTGCTTTATCTTTCTCTTTCCAAGTGAAAGCTTGTTAGAGGTTTTGGGTAAATGAACTTTTAGAGAAGACACTTCAAGTTCGCATAAAGTACTGTTGAGCAATAATCTTGCTGATTCCAGTATAATTTCTTTTTCCATTTTATCTTCAGTTAATTTTATCTTCAACTCGTTCTCTTCTGGTTCTTCACTTGATGCTAATTTATGTCTGCATTGTGGACAAAGTTTTTCACCTGGAACAACGAATTTGCCTTTACATAGGTACTTTGCTGTATCCAAGTTGATTTCACGAAGACTTCCTAAAAAATGGAAAGAACTCTTTAATATGTATAAAAATTTTAAAAAAACCTTAAAAAGTTTAAAGTTGTATACAGGTATACGTACCGCAAAAACCATAACGTTGGCTTAAGTGACCTAGCATGTAGAAAAAGATTTAGGATTCAAAAAACTTGATATACTATGATAGCTAATATGTCAGCCTAAAAATTCAAGCAGCTTTAGTGGTTTTTTTGTTTGTTAAATACTTTGGTATTTGCACGAGAGTAAAAATTTCAATCATAAAGGTGTGTAGTTTTTTTTGTTTTGTAGGAGCCTAGAAGCCGTATCAGAGAATAAGTTAGCAAAATATAGTTTTTCTATAACCTATGGATTATAACTAGGTACTGAAAAAAGTTTTTTTTTCTCAAGTAGTTGTACATCTTTATAACACCCTCATAAAGAAAGGAAGTATTATTGTTGTTTTTGGGGTACATTTTATAGAATTCACTTTATTGACTATGTTTTGAAATAAAAAACAACAATTATAAGTTACCATTTTATTTGATTTTTTTAAAGAAAATAATTTATATATTTCTTAAAAACATTATTTGAACACAGCAGTAATAACACAGACATCTAAAATCGCTGCAGACTTTATTAAATTATTATAACAATAGGTTACTACAACAATGTTAAGATAACATAGATAAATAAAAAAGTATTTTAACTGATTACTTTAATTTGAAAAAAGATAATTAATTGTTGTTGCATTCGTTATAATGGTCGTATATCAGTCTTTTAGATGTGGAGAAGTGCTGGCTTGCTGGTAAAAGCATAATTGGTTTAACTTCATCAACTCTGCTACTCACTTTGCTGCAAATTGAACGGAGAACATCTAGACAATTAGGACATTGCTTTAGGCCAAAAGCTTGACACTTCCTTTGTTTGCAAAAACATTCAACTTTACATTTAATAAATTTTTCTTAAGTTTCTACTTTCTTTCGTTTGGCTTCCTTCTTTTGCTGTATCTTTCGTCGCTTCTCTTCTTTTATATCTTTCACTTTTGCTGCAACATCTTTTGCACGCATTGAACCATAGTCCTGAGTAACATGAGTAGATATTTTTTCAAGATTTGGTTTAATTGATACTAAAACACAACTTTCAAGTAAAAATTTAGATTTTGCTCTAGGTTTAAACACACAGTAAGTTTTAATAAATTCTTGCAATTATTATGTTCTAAAAATGTTATTGATTTTTAATACGTAAAAAACACAATGCAAACTTTGTTTAAAACACTGCAATGACATCTTTAGAATCAAGAGGTTACATAGAATCAAATATAATCATAGTAAAAAGCAAGAACACATGTATAGCCTATAAAATGTTATTTTAAAAACAACAATGTTGTATTTAGGTATACCTATCTTGTGGTTTTTGTGGTGCATCGAGTATTTTCTCCAAGATTAAGTTAGCAGAAACTGGTTTTATTTAGAGCAGATCAAATAATATTAGGACACGCAAAACTTCAGCTTTATAGATTCACTAGCTGCAGAGATGCAATCGATAAATTGAATACGGTTTTTGGGGTAGTCAAAAAAACAACAACAAAAGTTCAGTTAACAATAACAACAAAACTATTTCTTAAAAATTAATCAAACTAGCTAGGAAAAACTGATTTGAGGCAACTCTATACACATTCAAAACAGTTTTTCTCAAAAGCAAATAATAAAAAAGTTATTGAGATGTGGTTTTTTTGGTGTTTTTGCGGTAGCATTTAATGGTGCACTTTCAGAAATCAGCTCAAAGGTTAAATATAGCTAAAATAGAATTTGACTGCCAATAATTTTATTATTGTAACTTACAACATTTTTACAAAACTAAAAGTTATGATTACTATAAGTACCTTTTATAACTTTGTTATGAGTATTGAATGGATTGCAGCACCGTGTTAACTTATTTTTATAACACTTTAAATAATATGTTTATGATGGAGACAAGTTGATGGCTTGACAATTATTATTGAGAGCCCAGTCCTCCACATTAATACTTCTCTTTCATATTCAGGAATATCTTCAAAAGGTTCGATTCCCAGCAACGATGTATATGTTGTTATATGGCATTCACTTTCTAGGTTGATTCCAATGGAGCATTGTTGGCTGTTTGCCATGACTAAGAAACTGAATTACCAAACAAGATTTAATAGTTATTTAATCTAAAATTAAAATAATTTTTTTTGTTGAAATTTGTTATTGTTAATTGTTGTTTAAAAACAATGTTTAGATGACATAACTGACGTCCCAAACCTATATTTACACTTCACAGCAGGCGTTGCAAAACTATATTTCTCATGATAATTCACTTCACAAAACCTTATTTATATATCAAAACCAACCTTAATAAAATGTTTTTACACACCACAATTAAACCTATGAGAATCAGGCAATTTGTCAAAATGTTAGCCCGTTTAATGGATAAATAATATTATATCGTTTTGTACTTTTGCTTAATTAATACTATACCATTTTGTACTTTTGGTGTGCGTTGCGGAGGCCACATTTGGAGCCCTTTGTTACGGCTTAGGGTTTATTAATAGTAATGAGGCAATTACTTGGGCTATTAAACAGTGTTCTGAGTACTATCTATGCTTTAAGTCAAGTTCTTCAATCAAATTTAAAAATGAATAAAGTACCAAAAACTATAAAACACAAAAAACCAGCATCATCACCAAGTTCTCCAAACCTATTATTCACTAATATTCGTGGTCTTCGAAGTAACTTTTTATCTGTTGAGTCTTATCTCTTGCAAAGTTCACCAGAGTTACTTGCTCTTTGTGAGACTAATTTGAGTTCAGCTGTCTAATCTTGCGACCTTAGTGTTGATGGTTATCTTCCTTTAATTTGTAAAGACTCCAATATCTACATGCTTCGCCTGGGCATTTACATTCGTAAGAATTTACCCATTTGTCGTGAAACAACATATGGTTTGAATCCAAAGACTATTCTTTCATGTGCTTTTGTTTAGCACCACTTCAATATATTGCCTTTCTCTTTGTTCTATATCGCTCTCCTTCATCTCATGACTGCACTCTTTTTAATGTTACTTCTGATCATTTTGAACAAGCCCTCTCTCTTTATCCATCAGCTTATATAGTTGTTGTCGGCGACTTTAATGCTCACCACTCTGAATGGCTTGGCTATAGTGTCAGTGATTCTTCAGGCATTAAAGCCCACAACTTTTTCCTTTCTCAATCCCTAACTCAAGTAGTCAACTTTCTAACTCGCTTTCCAGACAACCCAAATCATTTACCTTCTCTACTTGACTTATGTCTTGTTTCTGATCGTAGTCAGTGCTCAGTTTCTCCACATTCCCCATTAGGTGTTTCTGATCACAGTTTGATCTCTCTAGAACAAATATCTCATTCTACTTCATCACCTGAATCCCAGTATTATTGTACCTCTTACAACTACCTTAAAGCTGACAGGGATTCTTTCTGTGATTTTCTTCGTAAGTCCCTTGGGTAGAAATCTTTTGTCTACCTGTCAACCAATGTGCTTCTTAGATAACTTCGTGGATTCAGGCTGGCATGGAATCTTTTGTTCCCTCTTGACAATTCCTGGTCAAGCCTCACTCTCTTCCATGGTTTTTCTCACACTACGCTGCTGTGATTGCCAATCGAAATCATTACTTTGATATTTATCAACAAGACAAGTCTCCTGAAAACAGACGTCTGTTTATTACTGCTAGAAACCAGTGTAAAAAGGTTTTGTCAAAGCCCGCTATTCTCGGGTCATGAAATCTCCTATCTCATCTCAGAAATTAGGCTCTCTTGACTTCTGGAGAATCTTTAATAGTATCATTAATAAGGGCAAATTTTTAATTACACCTTTCTTGTATGGTTCAGACTTTGTCACCTCACCTAAAGACAAAGCTAAATTGTTTGCTAAAAATATTTCATCAATATCATTTCTTGATTCCACTAATTGCATTCTACCTGATATTGCCAACAAACAGGTTGATCCATTGCTTGACATTCACTCAAGCCTTTGTATCTAAAGTGATTTCCTGCCTACACTCTTCTACAGCTTGTGGCCCGGACAACATACCTGTTACTGTCTTGCAGAAGTGTTCTCTGGAGCTGTCATCTATACTCTCAAAACTATTCAACAAGTGCTTATCAGAGTCTTGTTTTCCAGCCTGCTGGAAAGCGGCATCTGTTATCCCTATCTTCAAAAATTCTAGAGAGCGATCTGATTCGTCCAACTACGATCCCATTAGTTTTTTTCCTATCATAAGCAAGGTTTTTGAATCTTTAATTAACTAACACTTAACTTCTCATCTTGAATCTAATAACTTACTTTCTGAACATCAACAAAACAATTGATCTTCTCGTTCTAAAGTTGATTTGCTAACGGTATTAACTAATAAGTTTTATCGTGTATTATATATAAAAATGGAGAGGTTTAGGCCAACGCTCTTGACATTTCAAAAGCTTTTGATAAAGTTTGGCATACTGGTCTTCTCCATAAGCTTTCTTCTTATGGTGTATCTGGCAACATCTTTAAGATTATTGAATCCTTCCTTTCCAATCGCAGTATAAAAGTTGTCCTTGATGGACAGCACTCTTCTTCTTATTCTGTAGTTTCAGGGGTTCCTCAAGGTTCTATCCTTGGCCCTATAATCTTTTTAATTTACATTAACAATCTTCCAGATATTCTCACATCCAAGGTGGCATTGTTTGCTGATGATACTACCATTTACTCTTGTTGTGATAAGTAGCCAATACTCTCTGATTGCTTGGAGGGGGCATTTGAGCTTTAAAAGGATCTTTTCAGCATAGGGCTCACAGTGGCTGGTGAACTTTAATACAGATAAAACTCAATTTTTTTTAGCCAATCGTTATCGCAATAATTAAGATCTTCCTATATTTATGAACGGTGATGTACTTGATGTGTCATCTACTTTTCAACTTTTAGGATTAACTCTTACTTCCAATTTTTCTTGGAAACCATATATCAAATCAGTTGCAAAATTAGCATCTGCTAAGGTTGCATCTCTTTATCGAGCTCGACACATTCCTACTTCGGATTCTATTCTCTATCTCTATAAATCTCAAATCCGGCTTTGTATGGAATACTGCTGCCATATCTGGGGCGGATCTTCTAATGATGTCGTTTCTCTTTTGGACAAGGTGCAAAAACGCATTGTAAACATAGTTGGAACTGCTCTTGCAGCCAACCTCCAACGATTATCACATCGTCGTAATATTGCTTTTTTTTCTCTTTTCTGCAAATAATATGATGGGCACTGCTCTAAAAAGCTAGTCTAAAAGTCTCTTGCGCCATCTACTAAAATTCAATCTCGTGTTACTTGACATTCAATTAAGTCTCCTCCTTTTTTTGTGACTGTTCCTAATTGCTCAAAAAATGCTTATTTATCTAGTTTTTTTCGTCGAACATCAGTTCTTTGGAATTTGCTTCCTTCATCTTGCTTTCCTGATTCACATAATTTGCAGTCCTTTAAGCCGTCTGTCAATTGTTATCTTGCTATACAATCTTTATCTTTTCTCTTCCAGTAACTTCCAACTCTAATTAGTGGTTGCTTGCAGCCTTGTTGGAAACGAAGACGTTTAAAAAAAAAAATTTAATTCAAAAATTATTCTAAAATATTAGGAATTGGGTTTATTTCTCTTCATCTTTGTTTTCAACACCTTTAAAAATGCTCAGGTACAGATTTTCAGTCATATTTCTCTACTAGAACTTAAATTATTCACACAAAAAGTATCGCTATAAATTTTGTAATAGAGAATAGAGGCAAAATAAAGACATTTTTTGTCTAAATTATAAAATGACATATCTTTATTATGTTTTAAGAAACCAAAACCATCTTTTTTATAAAGATAGCCTAGGATCACATAATTCATTTGAAAAAAAAATCGAATCCATGAGACTTGGGCAACTTTGGGTATTAATGAAAGAGCAACCCATGGTATTAGAACAAAAAATTTGACCGACCATTTTAAAATAAAAAAAATCAAAATATTTGAATTTCACTATTTTATCTACATTTTTGAACGCAGCACCCTCAAAAACGGTCAGGTGCCAATTTTTAGTCACAATCTTCTACTAGATCTTAAATTATTCAATTAAAAGTTCTACTACAAAGCTTATAATGGTAGAAGTGGAAAAAATTAGGGCGTTTTAGGCTGAATTTCAAAATGTCATAACTTTTAAACCGTTTGGATTTGGGAGCTCAAACTTTATATTTTTTTTGTTATATTGATAGGTACCACTGATTAAAATTTGAAAAAAATCTGAGAGGGTGACTAAAAAATTTCAATTTTTTGTCCCACTTCTACATGGAATTACCCATACATCACTGCTCCCTAATTTTTACCAGACAGTGCAGGAGCAAAAATATTCATTGAATTTGTATCCAGTGTAATTTGGGAAGTTAAGTCAGACATTGATTTAGAATTTAAACTTCCTGAAAAGAGAAGAAAAGCTATTCCAAAACATTATGGAGAAAATTCAAGTAATAACCAAAACATAGGAGATGGAGACTCCAGAAAATGTTTATAAAATCAAAACATTTTACGTTGCCATGGATAATATTATTGCTTGCTTAGAATGTAATTTTTCGGGCAATAAAGAACTTTATTGTGATCTTATTGTGATTTATTGTGTTGAATTATTTGATCCAAGAAGGTTTGAAGAAATTGCAAAACATGGAATTCATTTTGAAGCTATTCATAAAATTTGTGAACTTTTACCTCATATCGATAAACATAAATTAGGAGAACAGTTATTATTGTTTGTAAAATTATGGCCTCTAATATCTAAACTGATACTAGAGATGTATATGATGTATACCAAAACCAAAGCAATTTGCAAGAAGATTTAGACTTTAAAGATTTTGAATACTCTCAGGAAAACGATAATAACAAGTGTAAAAAAAACAGACAACATATTTCACACTTATTATGCGTAAAAAATGTTATTTATGAATTTGACATGTATTCTTTAAAGAATAATGAATTATTTAAAGTATACATGTTTCTTTTAACAATTTCTTTTACTCAAGTAACGTGTGAACGATCGTTTTCAAAACTTAAAACGATCAAAACTTAGAACGATTGCTTTTAAAACTTAAAATTATAAAAACATGTTTAAGAAGTTGTTTAACACAAGAGAACTTGGAATGATTGTTTTTGATGAACTGTGAAAGGGAATTGTTGGCAGACATTACACCGATCAGGCCATCATCTTAGCGTGTGAAAAATGTATTGAAATGAAATGGTGAAAATATTGAAAGTTTAGTTATTAAACATTTTATTGAACTATTTCAACTATTTGTAAATTATTTCCTCTGTATTGAATTATTTTTAATAACATACTATCTATATTTTATAATTTATACTACACAATCAAGATCACTTAAATAAAAATAGTTATGTTAATAATGTTGTGCACTTATTTATTTTTATAGAACTTAAATAAAAATGTAGATTTGGTTTATTATTTAGGTTCATGTTAATTGTATAGCTTTTTCTTAGTGTAAGAAATGGGTAGATAACCTGGCTATTATTATAGGTATACATGGAACCCATTGCTATTAGTAAGTATATTGTATATAGTAAGTGGGTCCTAATGATATCCAGTTCAGATAACCATATTACTGAGTGCATAATCAAAAAATCCTCTTGAAGTTAAGCTTATCTTTATTGATGAAAAAAAAGACAACAAAAGCAGAAAATTCTTCCTGATGAGTTAGAATATAAAAGCACCATTTTTCATTTTAATAAAAAAAAGTCACTGAAACATCTTCCTTGAGAATTTCTTTTATTGTGGAAATCCTTAATACTTTTTATTCACTGCTCTATCAACAACATCCGTTGTTCATTTTCAATTTAAACAGGCCAATATGCAGGATCTAATATATCATACTTCATTCAGCAACATGTAGCATTTATTTAAATACCCTGGGTATTTAACTTTTATTTGATTTAAATTAACTTATTTAAATTTCCTGCAAATTATGGTACATGTAGGATTGTCTATTATATGTTGTCCATATAGATAAAAATAAAATCCTGTTAAGATATATTAGCATTTGTTTAAAGAAAAAGTTAAAAGATACATCTAAAAATAAGTATTTTTTGTTTTAATTACTTTTGTAGATTTTGTTTAAATTGATGTTTTTGTAAACATCTTTTTTTGTGGCTAATTGCTTCAAATATTGGAGAATCAAAAAATATTGTCAATTCTAACCTGCAAACTCAAATAGCATCTTTACAAATATATTTCTCTCTCTTGGTGTACAGGCGAGCATTAGTCTGCTTATTACGGGTAAGCAATCGGCCTTGACTGAAAGTTCCCTTTATGTTTTAAAATATTGTTTTGGTTTTAGATATGCTTTGTAAAACGAATTTTGAAAACCAACAAGAACCAGATAGATAAAAATAGCATTAAGCAAGCAATTATTGGTCATTTTAATGGGACATACACCAAGCGAGAGGCTACTAGGTCCTATGGTATAGAGATCCACATTACAAAGTAGAATAAAAAAAAGTATTAGAAAAAAATGCCAAAGAAGAGTATTTGAGACAAAATTTACAAAATTTGAATGACTCTGGCAATGAGAGTGAACAAGAATCGCCAAGATATGCAAACAAGTATACTAATAGACAAGTATTTACAACAGAATAGGAATTTGAGCTATTAACTTATATTAATAGATGCTCTGATTTAAATTATGGACTTACATATGTTCATACTAAAATGTTGGCCTATGAGTAAGCTTCTGTTTTGCCTAATTGCAAAATTCCCCCAGAGTGGCGACAAAAAAGGCAAGCAAAGGACTGGTGGCGACAAGAGATTACGGTATGTCACCCAATATTATATTTAAGAAAGCCAATAAGTACAAGCTTGAGAAGAAGCACTGGTTTTAGTAAATTCAAAGTGGATCATATTTTCGAAAAACATGCGCAAGGTACTGGAACAATTCATATTTGCGCCAGAAAGAATATTTAATCTCGATGAGACAGGCGTGACAACCGTAACAAAACTTGTAAAAGTTGTTTCTACTACTGGAAAAAAAACAAGTTTTATAAGCTGGCTCAGCTAAAAGAGGAGAATTAGTTACCTTTGTGGGAATTATTAGTGCATCTGGATAAAGCAAGCCTCCTGTTTATGTCTTTTCCAGGATAAGAAAGATAGAGGACTTTAGAGCTGATGTTCTAATATCAAGTCTAGCAATAGAAACAAATCTGGCTGGATGATTGCCGAGTTATTTCCTTCTGTATTATTACATAGTTATAATACAGAAGGAAATAAAAAAATAGTAAAGCATATGCGATGCTCTCCTGACGATCCAATTTTGTTATTACTTTGACAATCACAAGTCACATGGTAGCCTTACTAGCATTAAATACTGCAGAGAAAGTGGAATTGTGTTACTAAGTCTCGTTCCCCATACAACTCATCAAATAAAACTGTAAAAGTGTGCAGATTATTCTTCTTATTATTATCCTCCTTGAGTTTTATTAAGTGTATGCTAAAACTAACCTGTTTGTATATTTTAGTTTACATATTGTTATATGAAAAAAAAAGCCTTCTATGATGGTTTAGAATTAATTATAGGCTATAAGCTTCCTTACACTACAATTTTTTTCTTCATATTTAAACGGATAAGTATCTACGACTGGAACAATTTGACAGCAATCCCAACTCTGCATCAGCTTCTAAAGAATGGTCATACTGGTTTAGAACTTTTATAAACTTTATGAAAACTATACAAACAGAAGATAAAATGGATGTCCTCATTAACTATTTATCTCCTTTTGTATTCAAAAATATTGCTGATATTGAATCATTCGATGGCGCTATAGAAAACTTATTCGTAAACCTGAAAATGAATTATTTTCCACACATCAACTAGCTTCACGTAAACAATCATCCTGAAAACCTATTGACCAGTTTTTGCAGGCCTTTCGTACAATCAATAAAGATTGCAACTTTAAACAGGTTTCTACTTCAGAATATTGTGCAGAATACATTTGTGATTCATTTTTCTAATTCTGGGAAAAACATAAACCGGAGGCAGGCTTTGCCCAGATGCTTAATAATCAAGCTTGTTCATTGAAAAATGCTCAAAGAAATAGTGAAATAAATCCACATAGAGAGTATATTAATGTTGTTACAACTAATAAACATTCTAAATGTATTACTGAGCTTGCCTCAGTTTCTACTTAGAACAACTACTGGAAGCTCTGACACATTAACAAAGAAATCATTTGATGCTCTTTAAAACTTAATATACTCCCTTCTAATAAAAGTGTCTCTATGGCTGATCCTTCCTTATTTGTCAAGTTATAACACCTGTTCCTTAACATTTGAGACTGACTTTAAACTTGAATAAAAACTTAAATAAACACGATAAAAAATTTTTTTTCGGTATGTTCTTAGAATTAAATGTGCAGAATAAAAAGAAAAAAATAAATTTATCACAAGACTCCATATTTTCGAATTTGATCAAGTCTAGTATTAGTACCTTGTACCAGCTTTTGTACCGCAGTTAGATCAAGTCTACTGGCACAATAAAAAATCCGACGCTCAAGGTTTGATATACTATTTGTAGACCATCCATTATTGTACACATCCCGCTTAAGAGTTGCCCAAAAATCCTCTATAGCACGAGCTTCTGGTAAGTTTGCTGGATTGCCTTTTTTTTTAACAAATGATATCTTCTGGGTTTTTAACTATTTTGTTACCAAATTAGCATAGTCAGATGTTGCTAAATCGGACCAAAAGATATACTTGGTGTCTCGATAATATTTATTAATAAAAGGTTGCAAGCGCTTTTGTAAACACTTTTTTAAATAGATCTCTTGGTTTACCGCTTGGCCAACAATGTAAATAGATGTGACCCCTCGAGGGGAGATGCCATCCATACAAGTAATTTTTTTTCAAATTTTGCAACATCATAATACTTAACAATGTCTGGTGTCAATTTTTGATCATTTGAATAGTATGTATTATTACCAGCCAGTGTGCTGTTCGATAAAGTAAAGTATGACTCATCGTCAATAATAAATTCATGGTTGCGATATTTTGAATAAAGTCAACCACATTTTCGGCGACCCATAGCCTCTGTTCAGGAGTTCTGCTTGGGCTTTTTTTTCTTTTATAACAAAAAATAGGTTTTTTAAAGCATTTTAAGATTCGTCCGATGGTGCTTTTGCTACAACCAAGTCTTCTAGAAGCTTTTAATAGTGACACATCTCTTCGGTTGTTAAACATTTTCCTTAATTTGATGAGGTTGTTTTGTGTATTAAGAGTAGGCCTTCTTCCACTTCCAGCTTTGCGACCCAATGGTTTATTTTGATCGTAACTGTTCATATATCTACAAATTGTAGCTTTTGAGTAGCCCTCCATCTTGAAATGGTTCCAAACAACATATTTTCCGTCTTCATGTCTTTTTTTTATAAACATTATACAAACGACTTTTTAGGGCTTGTTGATTTGGCATTTTAAATTGTTATCTAAACAAAAAATAATCAGAGAATTTATGTGCTAATTGAAAGAGGAAAGATAGAGCTTTCATTTGATACCAAATACTAATTATTTTATAAGCTTACTAATTAAATATCGCTAATTCAAGTTAGTCTCAAATTTTATGGAACAGGTGTTAGGTCAAGTTTTAACTAACTTCACTTTAATTAGTATGAAGTATTCTAATATTAACTTTTTGGTTATACCCAACTCTCGCGAAGAAATCAGACTTGGAGATTTCTTCTCAATTCCAAGTCTGATTTCTTCGCGAGAGTTGGGTATAACCAAAAAGTTAATATTAAAATACTTCATACTAAATAAAGTGAAGTTAGTTAAAACTTGACCTAACACCTGTTCCATAAAATTTGAGACTAACTTGAATTAGCGATATTCAATTAGTAAGCTTATAAAATAATTATTATTTGGTATCAAATGAAAGCTCTATCTTTCCTCTTTCAATTAGCACATAAATTCTCTGATTATTTTTTGTTTAGATAACAATTTAAAATGCCAAATCAACAAGCCCTAAAAAGTCGTTTGTATAATGTTTATAAAAAAAAGACATGAAAAGAGATTTGCTACAGTCGCACTAGTCTTCATATCATTTATGGTGGTATAAAAGGTTCTTTAAAAATCTGTTCTCTAAATAATATTACAATGAAAGCTAGCACTCTTTTCTCTTTTCTATTTCCAGAATGTAGACTGATGGCTTCACCTTCTAGGCAATATAAATCAGAGGACAAAGCATTCATTGAGCAAGAAACTAAAAAACATTTGGAACTAGAAATAATCGAACCTAGTAACTCTCCTTGGCGATCACAAATAGTTGTTACCAGGAATAAAAGACATAAGAAACGCATGGTCATTGATTACTCACAAACAATAAATTGGTTTACACTACTCAATGCTTATCCTTTACCTAACATCAATGAATTAGTTAACTCTGTTGCAAAATATTTATTATTTAGCACATTTGATTAAAAAAGTGATTATCACCAAATACCTCTCCTAGAAAGTGACAAGTATATTATACTGCCTTTGAGTCCTATGGAATCTTTACCAATTTCAAAGACTTCCTTTTGGCTTCAATAATGCTGTGGCACAATTTCAAAGAATCATGGATAAGTTTATTCAAGAAAACAAATTAAAAGACACCTTTGTATATCTAGATAACTTGTTTGTATGTGGTACATTTAAAAATAAATATGATTTCAATTTAAAAAATTTCTTAAAGCCTCTAAGAAAGCAATGTTTACGTTTTATGAAGAAAAGTCTATATTGTCTACTACGTGTATAACTTTCTTAGGTTTTATTATACAAAGTGGGTCTTTTTCTACTGATCCAGATCACTTAGAGCCATTAAATGAAGTTCATGCTCCCTCTGATAGTGCTTCTCTCCGTCGAGTCCTTGGAATGTTTTCATACTATTACCAATATATCAAACATTTTTCTGACAAAATTCATCCTTTATCTCTAACTTCAACCTTTCCACCGTCAGCTGAAGCTATTAAATGTTTTTAATGAAATGAAAGAATTAATCTCTCAATCAGCTCTACAAGCTATTGATAAAAGAATACCATTTGAGTTGGAAAGAGATACCTCTGATTTTGCCATAGCTGCTTCCCTTAATCAGGCTGCAAGACCAGTTGCATTCTTTTCTCCTAAACTTTCACCTACTGAAAAAAAAATTCTTCTGTTGAGAAGGAAGCTTATACTATTGTCGGATCACTTCGTAAAATGGAAACACTACCTTGCTGGTCAGCATTTTAACCTAGTCACCGACTAGTGATCTGTCTCTTTCATGTTTGACAATAACAAGAGTGGAAAAATTAACAATGACAAGATTATTTTATTATCAGTAACTTATTGCCCTGGACATAAAGTTTTTGTGACCTCTCTAAATCTTGTTGCTCTATGACTATAAACGAACCCTATCTTAAGGAACTACATAAATCTTTTTGACACCCAGGAATCACCTTATTTTTTAACAGTTGTTGATAAGTTTTCAAGATTTCCTTTGTATTTCCTTGTCATAATATTTCTACTTCAACCGTAATTAAATGTTTAATTCAACTTTTCACTTTATTTGGTATGCTAGCTTATATATATTCAAATCGAGGCACTTGCTAAATGTCAACAGAGCTCCGCAATTTTCTTAATTCTGGAGGTGTCAACCTGAGTAGAACTACTCCTTATAATCCTCAGGGTAACAGTGTGAAAGATACAATGGCATATTTTGGAAAGAAATTTGGCTTGCTCTCAAATCAAAGAATTTACCTACCATGAAATGGCAACATGTTTTACTCGATGTCCTATATTACATGGTTAACTAATTTGGGTCCTGTATTGCTAAAAAGGCATGTTCGACACAGCAAATATGAACCTCTGGTTGAAGAGATTGAGCTTTTAGAGGCTAATAGTAAATATTCTCATGTTAGAATGCTTCATGGGCGTGAGACTACTGTTGCTACAAGACATCTTGCACAAATGGCTGATATAATCAGTGATAATGATGGAAATACTAACTATAAAGATAACTCCAATGAATCTAATATAATTCTCTAACCTGAGCCTCTTGTTGATGTTTATTATGTGTATACTAAAACTAACCTATTTGTATATTTTTAGTTTAGATATTATTATATGAAGAGTGAAGCCTTCTATGTTTGCTTAGAACTAATTATAGACTAATAAATACACTACAACAAGAAAATAATGAAGGTCTAGATAAAAATGATCAAATTTTGCTAATCACACCATCATGCAGTAGTTATCAAAAACAAAATAATTCTAAGCATCAAACCAAATTAACCACAGAATCAATAAGACCTTTCCCCAGGGCAATTAGAAAAGTAACTAAACGTAAACAGACACCAGGCATTTCATGAACTTATACTGACAGTTCAGAGAAAGAACGACTTAAAAAAAACGAACAAGAGAAAATGAAAAAGATAAGCTGTCAAAGAAATATTTTTAATACTAAATTAAATGCAAAGAAAAACAAGTTCAAAAAAAAAAAATTTAAAATAGAAAACCAGTCAGATTCATTGTCCAGTGAAAGTGATGTTTTATCCCTACATGACAATTCTGATGACAATTTGAGTGATAATTTGGAAGATATTGAAGAGGTCTGTGAGGAGGATCTGAATAATAGGGATTTGTTTTAATAAGGTTTAAACTAAAACTAAATTGGTACATTTTGTTGGCCAAATTTTAGTACGTCAGAAAATACAACCCTCATAAGGAGAAAGGGTCTTTCAGGAGAAAGGGTCTTTCAGCTACTTTTTATTTCCCAGCTATTGACGGCATAAGTAAAATTAAAAACCAAGGTATTGTGACCGAACTTAAAGGTCCTCCAATGACTGGAACTTCAAGAACGGCATCATTTTTTCTCTTCTGTTGTAATTTTAATACTTTAACTGTGAACTAATTTTTTACGATTTTGCTTTTTATAACAAATGTATGTAGTATTTTTCAGATATATACCTTTTTCACACATTGCTTTATTTATTTTTATAATTTTTCATTTGTGGCTGATGCACCGTCTACATTTTCATTCTGGTTATTGATGTAACGAAGTTGTGGCTCATTCATATTTTTAAATTTTATATTTTGATTAAAGTTGTGTTTAAAACTGACAAAATTTCGCCTCATTTAAATAAATTTATTTAATGATCTAGCAATTTAGCACTGCTACTTTCTAGATCTGTTTTGTTCTTTTTAGTGCGTTACATTTATAACAATTTTTTGACATTTGAGGTAATTAAATTTTATATGTATATGTAAAAAAAATGAAAAGTGAGTTTTAAAAATGTTACCAAAATTGTGTAAATAGTAACTAAAGGTAAAATATTGAAATTATAAAACAACAGAATTACTCTCAAGTCCTTAATAAAATAAAAAAAAGGGGGAGGAGGGGGGGGGGGAATGTTTATTAATTATTCGAAAATTTTCCCACCCACCCCAAGATTATTATGACCTCTCGTTTATTAATTTTTACTTGTTATCAAAAATAAAAAATAAAAAATCAGTGAAAATCACTGATAAAAACAAAAACTTTCAGTGTAAACAGGCTTTTAAAATTGCCGACCAAGTAAATATCGATTTGTTGGAAATGAGCTTTTAATTTACTTTTTACCCAAGTAAAAACTTAATCAGCATATTAAATCCTATTGAAACTATTATAAAACAGCTGTTAGAAAATAGGCGTTTTGTAAAAAAATATTAGTTTAAATTTATAAGCCAAAGTTTTTTATAAAAAAAATTACATTGTAATATAAAAAAATTACCAACCGCCCACCCTTTTATTAACTCCCCCCCTCCTTTATTAGATCTGGACTAAATTCACTTCCCCCCGCTCCGTTTATTAGATCTGAACTAAATTTTCTCCTCTCCAACCTTCCATTACCACTCACCCCCCGACCCTTGCATTTAGGACTTGAGAGTAATAGATTTAATTAAAACAAGTTGTTACCAAATAACATATTTTTATTGTTTCTATTCGATTGGTTTTGAGATAGAAACTTTTTGCTTAAGGAAATTTTGAGAGAAATTCCATTCTCATTCAAATGGAACTTCATTATATTGCAGGTTCAAAATAAATATTAGTTTAAACTGCTGTTCTTGATCGTAATTATTTACGATTGGTTCATTTTAATTTTGTGTCTTGTTAATGTTATGTGTTGGTGAATAACTAGGAAATATTCTTCGAACTCCTAATAAAATAAGTTTCTAATTGAAAAGTAATTTAGTACTAATAGAATCATAAGATTTTCTAGTGCTAATTTCTTATAACCTAGTGTTAATTTCTTGTGCTTCTAGTCCTAATTTCTTAAAACCTACTTGGTTATGAAATCAACTAGTTTTTAAAAAGAGCCCCAGAGTACCACCTAAGATTTGATTCAAATTTTTACCACCTTTTTTATTACTTTTGTGTATTAAGATTAACCACTTGTGTTAAAAATGAAAACTATGTGTTAAAATTTACTTTAGCAGTAGCATATTTAAAATAATTTTTTTGAAAAATGTAATACATTACCTTCACTTTGCAGGCATAGAAAAGAGCCTAAACAGTTAAAATAAGTTGGGAAATTTTTCAACATACTTCTTTGTCGAAATGACAAAACCTGACTTCATTAACTGGCATAGTTTGTCCATTTCCAATTTAGCTTGAAATGGAAAAATTATATCAGTTAATGAACACACATTTTAAAAGTAAGTCTTTAAACTTACTTTACTAGGGCAGTCAGAATATATATGAAACATGCAGTTTCAAATATCTATACTATAAACACATACTTTCATCATCACACTATTTAATAAACATATACTTTCATCATCAAACACATACTTTCATCATCTTTGCAAAATATCAAATAAACTTTGAGCAGATCAGATGAAAGACCCTAAAGTAAAGCAGAGCACATTAACTTTTTGATGATAAGAACATACGAAAACTGAGTGACTTCTCCTGCTGTCCACTTTCAGGCTTTTTTAAAAAGATGTTCTTTAACGAAAAATGTTTTGGAATTTTTTTTAATTGACTAACTATCAGGAATTAATGAAAGTAATATTTTCTTTCTTTTTTTATTTTTTATTTTTTTTTGCATCAAAAAGTTTGTCTAAATCATTACAGTTTATGCAATTATTTTATTTTATGTTATTTTTTCTGATGCTATATGTTTTGGGTCTACATCCAATGCTGATGCTACTAATTTTGTCATAATTGTATCAAGTTTTTTACCTTTTTGCTTCCACATTTTAATTTGTCGCATTTACTTACATTTTTGAGTGGAAATATTTCCAATAAATATCACTTAAGGGAAAACTGGTTTATTCAGGGAAAAATTAAAAATATACATCTAAGTCATAGGGCTACAGTCATGTCTTAAGATAGAAAATAGGTTTTTAAATTTTTTATGTAGCGATAGATTATATATAGAGTCTCCACTGTAAAAAGTCTCATAACTTATATGTAATTCATCAAACTTTAAAAAAAAAAGTGATACTTTAACAGGCTGCTTTAGTTAATAATATAACTTTTAACGTATAACTTTGCTTTTTACATTAAAGTACATTAAAGTAACAAAAATTTAGTACTGCCTATCTGTAGGTAACATCACAATAAAGTTTCCAAAAGTTTTCTAATATTGCGTTTCGTGGCTATAGAGAAAAATAACTCAAAAACTGTTTAAATCATTCAAAAATTGATTATTTGGTTAAAAAAACTATTACTGTAAAAATTATTATAGTTATCAACTTTTTTATTTAAAAAGTTTTGGTCAGTCAAAATTCAAAAAAATCTTTTTTTAGCTCCAGATACTCAAATTTTTTCAACTTTTGTCAGTATTGATTCAATTATAACTTCAAAACAGTTCAGTTAATCAAGCTGAAATTTTCAGGATTGTGATTTTTTCATATAATATGTGGTTGGTCAAAATTTAAAACAAATCTGAAATGGTAAAAATGGTAAAATGATTTAATATGTAATAACCCAAGTTTCTTATTAGAAAAATGTATTTATAATGTTTGGATCAAAAAGCATAAACAGGCTTATTGACTACTTTTGGAAACAAAATTATGACTTTTAGGCTCCAAATCATATAACCTCATAAATAACGTCTGTTAACAAAAAATCCGGACTGATTTCAAATGTACACAAATTGTTCTAAATTTCGAATTTTCGATTCGAAATTTTTAAATTTAATCGGTCAACAACTCCAGTTTCATTTTGTGGCAAAATTGAGTTTAAATAATTAATTCAAATAAACATGGAGCATCTAAAAGAGAACGATGTTAGAAATGTGATTGGAAATTTTTATAAACAAAACATAAACAGTGGAAAGAAATTTACAGTGGATCATTTTAAGAAAATGGGAATCGCTAAATCTACAATTTATGACATAATTAAAAGGTCTGAAAATAATTTGCCAATGAATAGAAAAATCGGTTGCGGCAGAAAACCTTTTAAAATTACACCAGAAAAGAGAGAGTCCATGATTGCAAGAGCAGAAGAGAGAATCGGGATTTCGCAAAGAAAATTGGCACTAAAATATAAGATAAGCGTTTCATACGTAAATAGATTATTAAGTATGCATGAACTAAAGTATACCAAAAGAAAAAATGCACCAAAAACAACAGAAAAGCAAGAAATTAAACAAAAGAAAAACTTATTAAAACTTTCAAAAACTTTTTTCAAGCCATCAAATGAGTTTGAAATCATCATGGACGATGAATCTTATTTCTGTGTAAATGGTGCAAATTGTTCACAAAACTCTGGCTACTATACAAAGGATAGTTCTCAAACTGATCCTAACATTAAATTCAACTTCAAAAAAAAGTTTGACGAGAAAGTTCTCGTTTGGATTGCAATCAGTCGTTTTGGTCATTCATCGCCTTATTTTGCTGTAAAAAACTGTGCACTGGATGCAAAAACTTATTCTAAAGAATGTATTACAAAAAGACTTCTTCCATTTATAAATTCCAAGCATCAAAACATGAAAATTTTATTTTGGCCTGACGGAGCGAGATGTCATTATGCAAAACACACATTAGAAACTTACAACACTTTAGGTATTAACTTTGTCGACGCTAAAGATAACCCCCCAAATGTACCGCAGTTAAGGCCAATTGAAAATTTTTGGGCACATTTAAAAGCAAAAGTTTATGGAAATGGATTTACTGCGAAAAATCTTGACCACCTTAAGAATAGAATTTGATTAAAGTTGAAAGAGTTTGATCCAGACTACTTTTTCAACCTAATGGATTCAGTCAAAACTAAAGTTCAAAAAGCCGCTGATTTAGGACCACTTTCGGTTATAAAATAGTTAACAATGTCCAGTCACTCATTTTAGTTAAAATTTTTGTCAAAAATCGATTAATTTTGTATTCAATTAAGAACAATTTTTCATTCCGGATTTTTTGTGAACAGACGTTAACTTTATCATTGCTTATCATAAGACACTTAACACTTATTGGGCTCCTGGACACCAAACCAGAAGAAAAAAAAAGTTATAAAGCTGAAGCCCATTTAGGAATTCCTGTTTTTTTGACGAAAAACTAATCTTGTTAAAATAAAAAAGTATATCAAAAACCAAAGCTTTGAACCTAACAGATAAATCTGTTTAAAACTTTAAGTTTAACAAAAACAATTTTTTCTTGTGTTAAAGTATTTTCCATACATTTTTACTATTTTTCATTGTGTTCTTCATTGTCAGCATATTCATTTACTATTTTTCAATTATTTTCAAAGCGACTGACCTTGAGTTATACAAGTTAACCAGAGACGGCAATGACTTAAATTGTGCTGTTGATAAAAAAAAAATCTTTATCTTAAAAAACAAATTAAATAACAATTAAGTAAAATTTTAATAAGTGAAAGTGTAATTTTTTGATGTTAGAGATAACTTCCAGACATGTATGCTTAAATGGTTAGAGATGTCCTTATAACTATTTTCAGGAAAAAAAACATTTTGTTGTTTTTTTTCTATTATTAATCCCCAAATAATTTGCATACTATATAATAAAAAGCATCATTGAATATAATTTAATGCTTTTTTTTTTTTAAACCGCAACATTTAAATGACCAGAACAAAAAAGCTTTTTTTCCCGGTTTCACTTTCTACCAATTCTTTTCAGTACAAAATAAAAAATCTTCGGTAAGTAAATAAAATGCCAGTAATTAACTTAATTTCCAGTAATTTAATATTAGTTCTAGTAAAATAAAATTTCATATATATATATATACATATATATATATATATATATATATATATATATATATATATATATATATACATATATATATATATATATATATATATATATATATATATATATATATATATATATATATATATATATATTTATATATATATATATATATATATATATATATATATATATATATATATATATATATATAAGTATATATATATATATACATATATATATATATATATATGTATATATATATATATATATATATATATATATATATATATATATATATATATGTGTATATATATATATATATATATATATATATATATATATACAACACACACATGATTCTATTGACACTAAAAGAGAAGGTAAACTTTCTGAAAAAGTTCAGTTTAAAATCAACAAATTCGTGACTATTTGGTCAAAAATGACTTTTGTGTACCATCTCAAACACAACTGAACAACATCCTTGCAAAATTGAGAAAAAAAAGTTTAGAGTCACTAAAATCAGTCTAGGTGAATTGAAAATATGGATCATTGAAAACTCTTCAGTGTCAAAAGATGAACATTTATTGTGTCCTATACAGTGACATATGATGAAGAATTCCTTTTCAGATTCTTTGCTTCAACCAAACATTTGCTTAGTCTTGCCAAAGATGCAAAGGTCATCCTTGATAATGCTACTTACAAACTTATTTGGAAAGGCTATCCAGTTTTTGTTGTTGGTACATCTGATTCTGACCGCCATTTTAATCAATTTGGAATAGGAGTTTGTATGTCTAAAAAAAACTGGAGATTTTATATTTTTATTTAAAGCAATGAATTTTTGGTGAAAAACATAAAATCTTGATGTGTTGGGAATACACGTACCAAAATGTTTAACAGAAAATTAAATCCATGGTGAAAATAGAGAACAGAACATCAATATTGACAGATATTGAAACATTACAAAAGTTATCCAGCCCAGAATCTTTCTTAATTGCCATCAATCTGTTTTTCAAAAAGTGGGATGACCAAGAACATTTGTTTTTACTTTACTTCAGAACAGAGTGAGTCATCACTAACTCTAATTGGTATGAGGCATATAGGCATTTCACCTCAACCACTAACAACTGTCTTGAGTCATGCAACAGAGTAATTAAAGATGAGCGCACTTTTCATGAACAATTTTCTATTAGTAAGCTCAAAGTTGTTGCTTTGCAGATGATTGAAAACTGGTCGTTTGGTTACAAAAATAAGCTGAAATTGTTTTTAAAAACAACAACAATCAGTTTGGCTATCAAGACATCAGCATGTCAATGAGTAAAATCCTAGAAAGAAATTCTTACAGAAAATAAAGAAGCAGAAAATTTTTATTATATACCAAGTGGGGAGAAAAATGTAATTAAAAAAGAAGATATTTTGATCTACAAGAATCATAATCATGCCACTTTCGATGAATTTGTTAAGAACCAATTAAGAGTTTGGGTGGTTCAGATGAAAGATGACAAGATGAAAGATGGCAAGATACAAAATGTACTTGTCCTCATTTCCTCAAATATTACTGCTGTAAGAATTCAGTAGGAATAGCAATACGTTTGAAACTGTACATTTCACCTCCTGAAGCCAAAAATATTCAAATGCACCAAAATAGAAAGCCAGGTCGTTCAAAAAAAGCTCAAAAAGCCTTGCTGATTTAGTGAATAATTCCTGATCATTATTTGTAATCCTGATCTAAATCTATTGGATAAAGTATAACGTTTATGTGAAGTTTATGTGTTTATGTGAATTTTAAATATCAATCTTCAAGTCAAATAAAACTAAGTTTGGTGAAGATTCGTTTAATTCAAAATAGATTATAGTTTCTTTTGGAATTATATTCCAAAATCCATTTTGAAGTACTTAAAGTATTTTTCAAAAAGAAATTTTCTGCTGAAAAACAAAAATTTTCTACTTGGAAGTTGAATACCGGAAAATTACTTTACTAGTAAAAAACTGATTTCTTACCACAAACATTTTCTGGAAAAAAGTTGTTATTCACCGTAAAAAAAATTATCTTTTACTGGAAATAATTTACTGGAAAATAAATTTACCAGGAAAATATAAGTTTAATACATAACACTTTATTAACAGCTCTTTTAAATGTGCATTATGGTAAAATAATTTTTAAAAATTTAATTGATCTTATTTGTGACCTTTTATGGTGTGAATTATTTTTTAACGACTAATAGAATTTAAATTTTGGGAAATTCTTTGCCAACCAAAAGTAGATTTTTTTTAAGTAGACAATTTTTAAATGAAATTTTTACTGCAGTGTATCATCTGGGATAGATATGTTCTTCTTGTTGTCTAGAAATAACTCCTACCTTAAAAAAATTTGTATTAGTCTTGCTTCATTATTTTATCTACAATGTACTGTTAACTTTTCAACTGATAACCAACCAAACATGACTTAAGGAAGATGTTTGACTTTTTCTAAATTACACACTCCATGAAAAAATCCGAAAAATTACAACAATTACACATACAATACAAAAGTCCTAATGGAATTTTTAACTAAAAATCCTTTTGAAACATTAGGCGTTTTAAGGCATAATTTTTTTGGTTGACCTATTTCCTAATATAATAAGCATAAAGTATAATGAATTGATTTACAGAATGCAAATGACCATCGTGCAAAGATAAAAATAAGAGGATCAGCAAAATGTTAGGCCTTTTAAGGTATGCTAAAGTATACTTAGAGAAATAATATTATTATCACAAAATATAAACATAATATTATTAGGAAAAAAGTCCTTATTCCTGCATTATAATGATTAGCCAAATTTCAAATACCAAAATTTATTAACTTATCATTACTAATTTATTGTTTGTTCAAACGACACTTAGTTAAGGTGTTATAAATAAAAAAAAGATTTAAATAATTAATCCCGCATTTTAATTAAAGTAGAAATGCATCTAGTAATGTAAAGTGAATATTTATATATTTAAAAAATTAAGGAACTTTCACAAATACAAACTTTTTCAAAAGTATATTGTCGACGCACAGTGGAGTATTTCATGTTAACAGTCAATCAAAGTCGATTACGGGAATTTCGTAAAAGTATACTATTTGCTTTATATCTCGATTATAACTACACTTTATAACAATAACTATGCAACTATATAACTATGACGATATAACGAGGTATCTCGATAACCTCTATATGCCTCGTTTAGTTCTGCTGTTACGATGTTTGCTTCTCGACTACACCTTTTCAAGTTGTAATTGAGAACTTGAAAGTTGTAATTAGGAAAAGTAAGAAGTAATTGAGAAATGTAACATGTAATTTAGAAGTCACAATATGTAATTAAGAAACACAATATGTAATTAAGAAATTTTAAAATGTAACTTAGAACCCCAACATGTAAAAAAGAAATCGCAATAGGTAATTGAAAAACAAAAGTTGTAATTAAGAAATTGTAATATATAAATAAGAATACATTTGTAATTGCGAATTCAATGTAAGCTGAAACGTCATTATGAAAGATCTTCTTGGACATGCATTTTGATAATTTAATAATATCAAATTTAGCATTTGTATGCACCAGCAATACAGTAATAAAGTAATGGAATTGAAAGATCGTTGTGTTATTTGTGAATACACTATGAATAGAAAGTCTGGTATTAAATAGAGTCCGTGCAAGCATTTATTTCACATTATTTACAACCACTTCTGGAACAACCAGAACAACCCTGTCCAATTTGTAGACATGAAATTCATACAACTGAACAAGTTGAAAGAAAAAATTATGTTTTATCTTCATCGAATGATAGAAGGAGAGTAATTTAATGTGCTGAGCAAAACGACGATTGGGTGACTCTGGCGCAAACAAGGAGCCTACTACAATGAATAGTAATGAAAACAAACAAAAAAGAGCTGAATATGTTAGGAACATTAACGAACACATCACAAATGGTCATCAGATAGTTTGGTTGGATAAAACAAATTTTTATCTTTTTTGTAGAAAAACGCATGGACTTGCCAAACAGGGTAAAAGAGTAATTGGGAATTGTTTAGACGATTTGGTCATCGTAACAGACAATGCTTCATGTCACGCTAGTTTGGAAATTTTTAATGACGTTGTTTAAATTTAAATTTTAAATTTTTATATAAATGAATTATTTGTGTTTTATTTATTATTCATCTAAAATCTAAATCAAATTTTTTACAAACAAAAATAAAAGAAAGTTTTAATTGACACCCAATAAGACTTTTCCAATTACCGCCTAAACCTCAAATGCCTTTTTTATGACATTTTTTATTTTATTGATATTATATTATTATTTCTAGCCTTAAATTATAAAGTATATTAGGGCTATAAAATTCAAAATACATAGAACTTTGTATTTTTTGTACTTTTCTCAATTACAACTTTTATCTTTTCAATTACATCTTACGATTTCTTATTTACAACTTTCATCTTCTAAATTACATCTTACCTTTCTCAATTGCAATTTTCATCTACTCAATTACATCTTACGTTTCTTAATTACAACTTTCATCTTCTCAATTACATCTTACGTTTCTTAATTACAACTTTCAAGTTCTCAATTACATCTTGAAAAGGTGTAGTCGAGTAAATGAAAAAAGTATTGTTTATAATGAAAGCTTTATAAAGGCTATATCACTAAACAACAATTTTAATGTTGCCCACTTCCCCTTCCAGGTATAACAGTAGTTAAAACTCGAACTTTGCGCAAGCTCTTTGTATTTGTTTTTTACGCTTCCAGTCAAACGCAACTTTTAAAAGTATTATTTATGCTTGTATGCTGTAAAATCTTTAATAAATCACGATGAACGTTGAAGAAAAATTATGTAAATACAAAATAAATGTATAGTTTCTTCATTTTACTTAATAAAGTGAAATTGTTGTTAATATATATTCGAGACTAAAAATGTTAGGTTTTTTTTTATAAATACTATATTCAAAATTGTTTTCGTATATGAATTAAGGCGAACTAAGCTAAGATTTTTTATGTAACTTCAAACATTAGTGATTCTAGTTAATATTTTTGAAACAAAAACTTCCAAATAAATCTTCCATTTGTTAAAATTTAATTTTTGATTAAATAATGCGACAAAAGCATTGTTTTTTGAAAAAAACTTGTTTCATTTTTTTTCAGAATCCCAACCAATTATGAAAGAGATGACTAGAAAAGGACTCTACGATGTTATGAAACAATGTCCAAAGAAAAAAATTGATGACAAATTTGTGTTTTTAGAAGATCATCTCAAAATATTACAAAATATACTAAAAATGAACAAAGTTTACTAAAAAACGCCTTAAATACTTTCAAGTTTCATTTCAAACAAAAATGGATAGCTGCTAACAACGTAGATAAACTTTTTTGAAGCACAATGAACTATGGCTGAATGCTATCATAAGTTTACCCACCTGTATAATAAAAAGACCTGTTCGACCATCAAAAGATTTCGAGGTGTTGAGTTCGCCAAGCAAGAGACGTAGAACAAAAGCTTTGAGTAACCAAATATCTTCTAAACAACTAACCTATGCTGCCCAAATGAGTCAGCGTAATCCAGGACATTGTGACGCGTCTAGAATAATGAAAGATATTAGCTGTTCACCGGAAAGGCAAAAAAATATAGAAAGAACTTTAATTCCATTCAGACGAATGTTATAAAAAAACACACACCATCGGAAGCATTATCGATTTTTGTGGAAGTCGATATGACAAGGAAACAATATGAAATAATTCATACAGCCAACAAAATATTTATCCATCTTATTTGTTAGAAAGAATCAATAAAACAATGTTATCCGCCACAATAGTTAACGACAATTTTAGAAACGTGTTGTGAAATTAAACTACAAGATATTTTAGACCAGTGCCCCCTTTACAAGATATTGTCGCCCAATACAATTCATTTTATCCATGAAACTAAAGATATAACAAATGAAGAAATATGCTATGTAGAAGATCAAATAAAAAACTAAAGAAAAACTGAAATACCGAAATTTTTTTGGTGGTATTATACAAATAAAGCATACTTTGGCATTTACAATGGTTAATACAAAAGTATGCAATGCTGCAACCAACACGACATCTACTATGAGGTGCTATATATGTGGACTAACGTCAAAGGACTTTAACAACTTAACCATAAAAAACATAGTAAACCAGATGCCCTTAAATTTAATTTATCAATATTACATGCAAGGATTGAATTTTTTGAATCTTTACTACAGTTATCATACCACATTCCAAAAAAAAAATGGCAGGCGAGAACACAAGATGATAAAATAATTGTGGCCGAAACAAAAAAAAAAACATACAAAACAAATTCAAAGAGAAAATGGGGCTGCTGGTGTATATTCCAACTGCAGGTTTCGGGAATACTAATGATGGCAATACATCAAGAAGATTTCAGATCCTCAAACCTCATCCTGCATTACAGGAGTTAACGTTGGACTTTTTAAAAATTGTAGTATCATTTTGAAAACCTTGTCAAGTGGATATAAAATAGATTTTTATATCCACCTTTTTAGTATGTGTATTTTTATATTTCCTTTTGTTTAAATTGTTTGTATTTGCATCTCATTTTTTAAATATTTTTACCCTTAAGGCATTTAATGTTTTAGTCGAAGTTTAACACTTTGTATTATTGTTTGGTTTTTTTCTTAATTTTTTTTTTTTAAACTTCTTTTTGTATGGTTTATATGCAAAAGTGTGTTTTGGGTAAAAAAAAGCTGCTCAATTATTTTAAATATTATGATTTCATACTGTTTTTTATTGTTTATCTAATTGATAAAAGCCGTAAAATAATTTTGATCAATTTTTAACCTTAAATACTCCGATGTGCGATGGATAGTGCTATTTAATGTCGTTCATTTTAACTTAAGGGATGTAAATTTTCCGGAAATTTTGATTTAAAATTTACCGGTAAAATTTAACGATAAATTTTAAATAGGAATAGTTTAATTTTTTGTTAAAAAATTTGTTTTTCAAAGATTAAAAAAAAAAGATTTTATTAAAAAAGCAAACTAACATCTAAGAAACCATTATATATTATCAAATAATACATCCACATAGAAATATGTATTTTTTGAGTTGGTTCCCTGTTTCCAACCTAACCAATAAAGTTAACAAGATTCAAGCTCATAAATGTATTCTAAATAAATTTGGGGGTCAGAAACGATGTATACAGCCTGTGTTTTTGTTGATTATATGTTCACTTTCCCTAGGCTGAGGCTTTATTTATTAGTTTTTGATTTAGTTTTTATACAAACCTCTCTGAGCTCTAAACACAAGCTGAATAAAGCTGTAGCGTCATTGTACTCAGAAGTAATTGCTGATGATGCGATTGCTCTACCGCTACACCTGTAGCGCATTTAATTAATCAGCCGTTTTTGACTGTACTTTCACATCAATACATACACTGAAAAAATTCTTTATTATTATTTTAAATCAGTAGTTCCTTATAAAAAAACGTGTAAGGTGAAATAGAATGTTTGTATATTACGGTGTGGCCATCCAAGTTCTCTTGTATTTTCCTCATCATAAGACAATGTATAAAAAAATTTAACCAACCTAGTCAGGGCCCTGCTTTGTTAAAATATGATTTTTGATAAACCCTTTACCTAATGCCTTTATTTCAGATTTTTGGTTTTAAAAAGGTTTAAGTTGTAAATATTTATTCTGCCGATTATACACCCCATTCCGGAGCCATTAACTTTTTTTTGATTGCATTTTTATAAAATAGACTGAAGTAAAATAGGCAGCAGGTTAAACAAGTTTACATTTAACGAAATATATATATTCAAAGCTATATTATTCTAAGGTACATAGTGCACGAATAAGGATGTTTATTAATTTTAGGAAATGTAGGAAATAAGAAAATATTTGTTCTTATCAGTCACTGATAAGAACAAATATTTTCAGTATAATCAGGCTTTAAAAATCTTGTAAATTTTGATTTGTCATAAATTTGGTTTTTTTTTATAGTAATTTTTCACCATAGTGTAAAACTTTTATAAGTATATTTGACCCTATTAAAATTATAATTAAAAGAGCTGTTAAAATACACACATTTGATCGCAAGCTACGCTAGAATTAAATTGCTTAATTCGTTTTCTGTAAAAAAATCCCACTTACCCATTTATTAGGACCTTCTCCTCCCTCCACCAGTTTATTGACTTTGAACTAAAATTATTCCTCCCCCTCCACCCAAAACCACCTCCACTACGCCAGTCCTTGCTTCCTTCAAAAACCTACTGTGAATAATTTATTATTAGCATCTGATTCTGAATCAGAGCTATCCTAAGAAGATACCACTGATACCGGTTCAATTCGTTGGATCTTATGAGGTGGTTGCGAGCCTAAAGAAATTTTTGACTGTGAATAATTAAATTTTTATAATTTATAATATTTTCATTAAAGGTGAAGAACGAATATTTTATATTGAAATGGCTCCATAATGATGCTCTGCTACATAAGAATTAAAATTATATATAGAGAAATAATAACTCGACAAAAATACTTTTTCACATATATGATGATGAATTACTTTATGTTACCTTTTAATGATATAATGAAAGAAAAGTTCATATCTATAGGACAATCGGAGAATTGGAGCGCTGTATGAGCCTGCTTCTTTTTCTTTTTCACAGATTGTTGTACTTTAATATTAAAAACAACTTTTGTTACTGTTGGGCTTAGAGC
Organism: Hydra vulgaris; assembly: GCF_038396675.1. Classification (NCBI taxonomy): domain Eukaryota; kingdom Metazoa; phylum Cnidaria; class Hydrozoa; order Anthoathecata; family Hydridae; genus Hydra; species Hydra vulgaris. The sequence continues at coordinate 47,139,519 of NC_088925.1, forward strand.
ATCCGACAGTCTGTTACATTTCTTTTTTTTTTGCGGTGCGTATTCGTTATTGCTGTGCTCAACTGTAGCTAATGAGGCAGCTAATGAGAGCATCTCAAATGCAATATTCTGCTAAGATTTTCGTTTACAGAATACAGACCACCAATATAATGGGTCAATGATAATGTCAACTGTTTCCCAAAATGAATTTATTGTCTTAAAAAAAGATTGGGATTTAAAAGCCATAAAATCTTTCATAATCACCCCACCAAATAATTGAAATTCTAATCCTACTTTGAAGATTGTTGAAAGACTCTGTCTTTTTTCTGATTCTATCAACTTGTTTCCATAAATCTAGGATCCAAAAGATTTGCTGCTTTTTAAATATCTCACACAATGAATTTTCTTCGCTTTTCAACAGCAGCAGTAAACAACTTTATTTCATCTTAAGGAATTTCACAATCACTATTTAATAACACTTCTTTGAAGTTGTGGGTAACATAGTTTCATAACCGAGTCATTATAGACGCAAAAACAAGATCTCCTTCTGCAGACTTAACTATATTTCGAAGTGCTGCTAGTAATTTTTTGCAAAACACACTTTTTGACCAAAATGACACAGTGTCATGTAAATTATTATTCACAAAATTTAGTTTTGCTTTATCATGTGCACTTATATACACTTACATAAACTCGAACATCTGAAATTGAAATACGCAAAACATCTTGAAGATCCTTATTTCTTTTGATCATAGTAAAAGCAGTTAACCATCTTGTACGCATACTTTGTTGGCAAACTAGTTTAGACTTTTTCAATGTGATGCTCTAACATCACATGCTTTAGAACTTGCTTCTTTCTAAATAAATCAGACACTTTCTTGTGCTGAAGGTGGTTAAACTGAACAGATGAAAGTATATCTGTAGGCAGAAGCTCCAGTGCATGTGCCCTACACTAAAACAAAAAATTTCTGAATGTTTATGTTGTACCTGCTTCATGCCTTCATCATATTTGATGTATGGTCTGATATAAAGGCAATAAGTTTAACATGACTTTCCTTAATTACGGAGTTGGTGATATCAAAAATATACTCAGCTGTATGGCTGCTGCTATCAGGATGAAATGTCTTTAGAAATATTGGTTTTGGTGTGGAAAGAAAAAACTATATGTGATTATCATTGCAAACATCTGATCATCCATCAGACATCAAAACACACCCTAAATATTTTTTTTATCAGGACTGAATTTTCAGTTTCAATCTGAAAACTCAGTTCTGATAAAAAAAATATTTAGGGTGTGTACTGAAATTTCAAGTTTATACCAAAATGGTGGGTTCCAAGCAGGTCTTAGTTGTTTTAAAAAATTCCTCTATAGTGGATTATCAGCTATCAAAAAGGTAGTTGCAGTTCCATATATGGCTTTTGAAAACGTTATTTCTAAATCTTCATGGTTTTTCTGGTCACAAGTATCCATCGAGCGTTTTATACCATGTAAATTACGATCTGATGATAAAGAAGAACTTGGGAAAGGTTCTGCAGCAGTTGCATTAACTGATAAAGAACTCTGTAAAAACTACTTGCAGAAGTTATTACAACAACAAAATCAACTAGATCACAGAAAACTGAAGAAATATTATTGCTAACTATTTTTTTATTCCAATAGTCAATATCTTCATCATCTACATCCTCAGATGAACCAACAACAATTTCTGCATCCAGTTTAGTTGTAAATAAACTTCCCTTTATATTAAATTTTTATTTTACATCACTTGATACATTTTTACAGTTTTTAACTAGTACCGTTTCATACGAGTTGAATTTTTACAAACTGCTTCCCACAGAAGATACACTCACCCAGTATTTTTTTTATCTGTGATTTTGCATTTGAAATAATTCCACACAAATATTTTTTGATTATAAACTATTTTTTTATATCTCAAATACAATAAATACATACTAGGGTGCATTGAAAAACAGAATTTTTTTAAAATTGCCTTGTAATAGCTCTAAATATATGCTATATAATAAAGTACAACTGAATTAACAAAAAATTTTGAAATTAAAATATTTTTAGAGTTGCCTCTAGTCCCTTGAACATTTTAGGGCTCCTAATATTCCGGGAAAAAAATTCTTCAAAAGTAAATCAACCTGGTACTCAAAAGAAGCAAAATTTTATAAAATGTTTGAAAATAATATTTATTTTATGTAAAAATTATTATTTTGAATTTCATTGCATAATAACTATGGTTTTTCAACTAAAAATAAAAAAAAATGCATTTTTACAGGTTTTTCAATAATATTTTTTTTTTTCTAAATTTTTTTATAAAACTATTATTTTCGAACTTTTTATAAAATTTCACTTCTTTTGAGTACCAGGTTGATCTACTTTTGAAGAATTTTTTTATACACAATATATACAGATCTATATCTTCTTGCATATGTATGTATGTACATATATGAATATATATATATATATATATATATATATATATATATATATATATATATATATATACATATATATATATATATATATATATATATATATATATATATAGTATTAAATCATATGAAAAAATTCTGATGAATTGTGATGTATTTTTCCGTATAATCTGATATATAATAATTATATATATATATATATATATATATATATATATATATATATATATATATATATATATATATATATGTATATATATATATATATATATATATGTATATATATATATATATATATATATATATATATATATATATATATATATATATATACATATACAAAAAAAAAGTAAATAAACATTTTTTATATAAATTCTATAACTTTCTATTAAATGTAAATTTTATAACAAAGAAAAAAAAGAAAAGACAAAATAATATGCGCAGATTTTAATAGAAAATTTTAAAATTTACCAGGCGGTAAGTTTTCAGGTAAATTTTACCTTCGCAACACTAATTCTAACATTTCCAATTCTGAAAAAATCGTAGACCTTGAATTTATTTATGCAATGTTATACTCATGCGCTACATTCACGTTATTTCAAACAAGATTAACATTTTTGGAATCGCGTGGTGCACGTTGAAGTCCAAAAGTATTTCTAATTTTAAACTCTTCATTATTGTTTTGTAATATTATATGTAATATTTTTTAATTTTATATACATTTAGATTAACTATAAAAATTCCTCCAGTGAATTTTGTTTTTTTTTTTGTAATTTTTAAATGTTTCTTTTAAACCAACATTCGTTGTTTTAGAATAAAAACTTGTGGTTGAAAATGTAAATTTGAATCAAGCAAACTTGAAATATAACAACTTATTTAATAAGTTATTAAATGAATAAAATTATTATATTCTTTTTATTGTATTTCAACTCATTTTTATTGAGTGATGATTAACAAATTTGGATTTAATCTTAAAAAACAATGATGTCAGTTGACTCTTTCTGTTGAAAAGTATTTTTTTTTGCCACATATGCAGATGTTTATTGAAATATTATGATGCATCTTGCTCAGGAACCATGGAAAAAATCTTTGGTTGGCAAGAAATTAAAGAAAGTTAGTAAATTAATTAAAGAAGCTGTAGATGTAGTTAAGTGTCAATTGAACTGTGCAAAAACTGTCACAAATGTTTATTTTTTAAATTTTTTTACTTTTGCATAAAATATCGTAATAAATTTTTTGTTTGTTCTATACAGAATTGTTAAAAAAGAAATACGTGTTTTATGAGGACATTGAATTTCTATACACTGGACCATTTATTGTATCAAAACTAACAAAACTCCAGTGTCAACATGGAAAAGAAATATTGAAGCAAAAGCTCAGTACAAGAAAAATAAAAAGCTGTATATATAAAAAAAATCTTAAGATTAATTCTAAGTATAATTTTTTCAAGACTGCAACTGAAGAAATTCCTTTTTGGATTTATTATTATTATACATTTCTAATTGCATTTTTTAACATCAATTACATTATTTAGTTCATAAACAATTTTTAAATTTATTCAATTTGATAGTTTTATTTTTAATGCATAGAGTACAGATCATTATTTATACATTCTTTTTATCACCCAAATTACGGGTAAAATAAACATTATAAAACAAGTGTATAAAACTAATTGTTTATACTTTCATTAAAAAGCCTAATTTAAATTTTTCTTGGAATATTTTCCTCCATCAAGTTCGTAAATATTAGTCTTTGTTCTCTGATATTCCAGAATTCAAAGGAATGGTTTAAAATTGCCGCAAAATTGTCTCCAACGTTATCGTTGCGAAGTTTAATAGATATTTATTTTTTCTTTCTACAAAACACTGGGCGAAGTTTAGTTTAAGTTGATTGCACATTTTTGTTACTTTGTTAATAAATAGATTTTCTTTAGTAACATCAGATACGAGAGTTAAAATCAAGGAAAAACAAGTCGGATTGTTTAGTAGTCTGATAAATAGATTTAATTTGTTTCGAATGAGGATGGTAGATATATAATCAATTTTAAGGAAGAGATGCTTGTAGTTTTTACTGTACTTTGATTTATTAAAGAAAAATTTCAATGCTGACCTTCCAACAGCGTCCAATTTATTAAGAATTGAATTATTATAGCAACAAATTTCTAAGTCGTGTGATAGATTCGGCACTGCCAGAGATTTGAACGAATGTACTATAGTTAATAGTTGACAAAAACAAATACCAGATTTTATAAGAAATCCGGAGATTGATTAAAACTGAATAATACATTCCTTTACATTAGCTGTTTGAAGTGTATCTATATTTTCAATATGATTTCGATTATCCCAAAGGAAACCGAGGTGTTTCAGTTTTTTATTGAGGTGTAGGGAAGAGCTGTTTATTTGAATTGTGTTTTTTGTAATTGAACTTTTAACGGATATAATAAACTCGGTTTTTTCGGTATTTAGTTTGATATTGTGACTGAACTTTATTAACCAATTCTTGTAGACTAGAAAAAGTAAAACTTCGTAAGATAATACCGTCTGCATAGGCAATAATACCAGTGTATAACAACACTTATTGTTGTTTCAACTTTGCAATCTGAAACAATTTGATTTAATATGCTTCGAAGTTATATATTATATATATGTGGTGATAAAATTAATCCTTGTTGCACGCCTTGAGATAAACGGAAATGATTTGATTTATGCCCAAGGTACGATATATTAGCAGTACCCGATAAATATAGTGTGCAAACTACTGAGAGCGATATCTTTTTGTTGTAATAAAGTTTTTCAAACAATAAATCACAGTTACAGCTATCAAAAGTCTTATTTGCATCTAACCTACAAATATATATTGATGAGTTATTAACATTGTAATATTTTACTGTTTCACTAAAAAAGGAACTCTGCATGAAGAGTGGAGCTATTGCGCTTGAAGCCAAGTTGATGAGAAATTTCATATTTCCGGACATTTTTCCATGATAATATATTCAAAGACATATGTCAAAATAGACATGATACTATTTCTGCAATAGTTATTGGGATTATCATGAGATTTTTAATAGGATTTTACTATTGGAACAATTATGGATGTTGATAGGTACTCCGGCACCGCTCCATTATTGAAGATATTGTTATAAAACATTGATAGCCATGTAAGCAAGTTGTTGTTATAGGAGTATTTAAAACGTTCTGCGGTAATTTCGCAGGTATCACGATCTATTAGATATAAGCTTAAGAATACAAGTTTCGATGTTGGAAGTCGACACGAGTATTTCATTAGGCTCATCTATGAGTTGTGGAATATGACACTGTTTGTAATTGTTGTTGGTAATCATGGGAGTATTGAGAATAGTACTAAAGTTTTTTCTAAATTCTGCAATTTCTTTTTTGTCTTGTTTTTTATTAACAGTGAAAATACGAGTGTTTGGATTTGATTTAATTCTATTGTTCCAAAACTTTTATGGATTACTTTTTCGAAAGTATTCAATATTTTTGGTGATTTTATTGATTTTTAAGTTATGAGATGCTTTTACAATTTTGCGGAAATTTTTACGTGCTACCTTGTATTTATTAAATAAAATGCATTCCTACGATCTGCTGTGGTTATTTTTTTTCCATTCTTTAGGGTGGGAAGAAAGGGTGTCTTCGCCCGATTTAATTTCTGGTGTCCACCATGATTTAGAGTAAATTCGTAATTCTTTTTGTTGGAAACAGTTTTTCATAGCTTAAATAGTAGCATTTTTTATTTTTTTGCATAGTGTTTAAGATTGTTTCTCTATTTCTTGTCCAATAAAGGTGTAATCTTTAAAAAATTGGTGAGATTCGGATTATCATAAGTTATTATAAGTTAAGTTATTATCATTTCATGCATACTTTGGAATTGTATTATACTTTTTAAGAATACTATTTACAAATGAAGACATTCATGGTGATAGGTAAGTGATTACTCAGGTTTATATGTGGAGAAGGAATAATATGGCAGTCAGTAAAGTATATTGATGATTCTTTTAAGACTTTAATGCGATCGATGTAAGATGAATTAATCAGCGTTTTATGTTTATAAGTATAGGTAGGACCAGTACCATTAATTATATCCAAAAACGAAAGCTCATTAAATTCGAGAAAATTAGTGAAAAGCTTAGAAAAGTTATTTCGTGCTTTATTGTTTCAAGCTTCCGTATCATATATTCCAAAAATGACTGAAAATCACCGGTAATAATACATTCTCCTTAATCTTCATGTGTTAATGATGAAGGTAATAAAACTACGTAGACAAATATATTTTTTTAAGGATTCAGAAGTATTTCTATATGAAGTAAGATGAACTCCAATAAAAATAAAAACACTGTTGCTATATGAACATTTTATTGTAAGAATGTGTTCAACTTCGTGTATTACTTGAAGAGACAGCAGTAAATTTTTACAAATTAAAAAAGCATTACCCCAAAAGGTCTTCAATTTTCTTTTTTTTCGGCAGATTGAAAAAATAATTGACGTGTCGGAGTTAATAGATCCTTTAAAATAAAACGCTCAGCATTTGAAAGCCAATGCTCGTATACAAAAGTTATTTCTAAAGAGTTAACTAAGGTAGAGATATAGCAGGTGTTTTATTTCATACTTTGACAGTTATATGTACAGAAACTATAACTAAACGTTTTGAAAGTTTTTTGCGCGTTTATCCAATGTGATTTTGGGTTTAGATATATGGCACGCGCTGCGTATTGTTGATGTTCATCTTCTGACTGGTTAACGACATCAGATTGACTTTTTGTTTTATTGACAGCGATATTGACGGTTCATAGTGATTATTTTGAGGCGTTACAGTTTTCAAGTTTTCACAAGACTTTCGAAACTGTTCAACAATAATGTTGTTGTCCCAAACTTTAGGTTTTAGGACGATGTGCTCATCGTAACTTTTTATTGTTACTTTGAAGGATCGATTATATTTAATTGCCCGGTAGATTTAACAGCAATCGGTTCAACGTCTATTTCTTTTTTTAAGCAATCATTCATAAGATCTTTTGATGTGGAATTGCAAACGCCTCTGACAAATATATCAAATTCTCGAACAATACGGCTTCCTGCAATAAAGCTGCTGTTCTTAGCTATTTTATTTCCAAAGATTTGTTCTTTTCTTGTTATAAATGTACTCGGTGTCAAATAAAAATTTTTCTTTTCTTTAAATCTCAATTGATACTTCTATTTTCAATTTTTTTATGTTAATATGGTATGCCATTTTGGGTTGTATTTTGACTTTTTGTGCATAAGTTTCACGTGTTTTTAATTTTTCGCTGACATCCTCTCAGGTATAGTGTGGAGTAGTTTTACTTTGTGTATGATTTTAAATTATGCAGTAGTTTATTGAATTTGAAACAATAGAATTTTCTATAGGTGTTTGAAGAACCGATGATTTTGTGACGCTGTTTAAAAACAGTTGTTGTTGATTTTTTATTTATTTCTGTATTTCATTCACAAAGTTCGTCGTATTTATTTGCAGTAAGCAAAGATCTTCCCAAATTTTGATGTTATCTAAATGCAATGTCTTTATGCAGTCGTTAAGTTCTTTTACATTCGGCAAGACATTTATTTCTTTGACATAAGTAGTTATTTGTTCACTAATTATTTTCGAGTTATTAATCAATTTAGTAAAATCTTTGTAAAGCTGTTTTTTAGCAAGGGAGATAGACATTAGAAATATATCATCCAAACATGTAGAAACCTTTTACCTTTTTCTAAGATTTTTTTTCAAAGGGTCATCAGAATTGAGACTAATGTTTAAGGAAGAAAATTGTTCTAGTTTAAAGATTTCTAGGATCTCCGTAAATAGAAAACATCTAAGACTAAATATATCTTCCTCTTGAAGTTTAGAAAAATCCTTCATGATTACATTTTTAGGATTGAAGCAGATTACTTTCACATTGATGATGTAGTTTTTATCGAGATTCTTATCACTATTCAGAAACAAAAAAAGCTCACCATTTTCTCTCGACGACGTTTTAGCATAACATTTGCGCTAAAACGTTTATAAAACTACTTTAAAATATAAAACTCTTGAAAGTGCGTCTATTCTTTTCAAAGCCCAAGCGCTCAAAAAAGGTTTTGCCAAATAAAATAATAATTATTAAAATAATATAATAAATAAATAAAATAGCAATAAAAATAAGTGCTCAAAAAAATATTACCAAATATAACATAGTTGTTCCACAGGATTCCTTAAAAATTGAGTATCTTGCCATGGTGTATATAAAAGAAATAGTGAAATTTATTAGCGTGGCACACACTTATCTTTCTAAATATGATACACATATACATATAAATACATATATATGTATATATATATGTATATATATATATATATATATATATATATATATATATATATATATATATATATATATATATATATATATATATATATATATATATATATATATATATATATATATATGTGTATATATATATATATATGCATATATATATATATATATATATATATATATATATATATATAATATATATATATATATATATATATGTATGTATATATATATATGTATGTATGTATGTATGTATGTATGTATGTATGTATGTATGTATGTATGTATGTATGTATGTATGTATGTATGTATGTATGTATGTATGTATGTATGTATCATATATGAAGACTCCAGGGGAAGAAACGGCAGGGTCACATTTTTTCATTTTGAGTTTGTAATTAAACTTTTAAACCTATATAAGTTTTGAATTTTTAGGAAAAATGTGTCCATTTTTTAAGTATATTGCAATTATTGTAATATACTATTACCTATTAACTATATAAAAATTGTGGTTAATAAAGCTAGAAATGGCAAAAAGTCAAAGTTTTCAATATATGACAATGCTGTTTCTTCTCGTGGATATATATATATATATATATATATATAATATATATATATATATATATATATATATATATATATATATATATATATATATATATATATATATATATATATATATATATGTATATATATATATATAAATTTATATATATATATAGGGAAGATAGGGACAAGTTGATACGGGGGCAAATTAATACAAAGCTAATAAAACAGCTATTACACTAATTGCGCGAATAAGATTTGATAAGGGAAATAGCTTCTTAGTTACCTGACGTCCGATGTAAAAATATTTCCATTCATTTCAAAATTGATCAACCTGGAAAACATTTTGTAAATCGAGCATCTTTCAAAAAAAACTGACAATGTGTTTCGTTTGAGATTTTAAAAAATAGGTAAGTACATTTAGCTCATCAACCTTTCCATAAATTTAAGAAAACATTGCTAAATGATCTTCTATATGTCATTTGATTGTTCGTTGCTTCTGTTTAAATTTAACTTGAATTTAATACAACGCGGTCTAAAGGGGCACGTTGATACAGTCCACATGGGGCATATTGATACACTGTATTATCTTACCCCTTTGATTAAGCATTTGAATATGGCCGAAAATATTTTTGTTTATGTATTTGCATTAATGCACTTAAATTGTTTGGTGCAGACTTAGGTTTTTTTTCTCGCAGAGATAGTAAATAGGTATAAAGGCCTAATAAAACATTGTTAGGCCTACGGCCTAATTATTATTAATGCCACTATTTAAAACTTTTGCAATCCAATCTTTTGGATCCAACTAAGTTGTTCCATTCTTATATTTCATGTTTCTAAGAAAACGCGCCCAAATTTTAAAATCAACCAATGAAACTTATAACAGTGTTTAAGTTGCCGTACCGCCAATACCGCGATTAATGTTGAATATTTGTAAACACTTTAAAAGTTAATTTGTAATTATGTTTAATACCAAAATAATTACACTATAGTGTAATTATATTGGTATTATATATATATATATATATTTAAATTACCAGAGAAAGTAAACATTTTTAATTTTTTATAATTTCCGATGGTGCGAACATATAAAAGAAAAACTACTTTTGGGGCCTCATTGGAAGTCCTTAAACTTGCTGCTGAGGAAGTCATTTTAAGAAAGCAAAGTCTCAGAAATTTCGCCTTGACCAATGGCTTAGGTAAAATAACATTACTTCGTTTCTGCAAAAAAGCCAAGGAAGGAGTTTCCGCATCTGGTTGATCCAAACACAAACTATTATTTACTACTGCAGAGAAGCAAGAACTTGTTATATATCTGCTAGACGCAGCGAAAATGTTTTTTGGGTCAGGTTAAAAAAAAAAGAAAAAGAAAATGTTTTTCTAGGGTCAGGTATAGTGAACAAATGGTAGATGGAGGTCCCCCTGGCTGTGTTGGAGCATGTCATATTTCTGGCTGGATGACAAGGGAGAATTTTTTTCTATTTTTTAAACTTTTGTGAAACATTGTAAACCAACAGTTGAACAATCTGTCCTGCTGCTGTTGGACAATCATAAATCTCATGTATCTCTTGAATCTATTCAATATGCCAAGGAAAATGGTATTCTTACGCTTTCGTTCCCTTCTCATTGTTCGCACAGACTGCCTTTGGATCGTTCAGTGTTTTTTTCACTAAAGAGGCATTATAATGTTCAGTGCGATGCATGGCTAAATAGCCATCCCAGATGACCAATGCAGCTTCTTGACATTCCCGCGATATGTTGTAATGCATTCAAGCTTGCCATGTCACCTGCTAACATACAGTCAGGCTTCGAATCTACAGGGATATTTCCTTTCAATTGTTTTCGGATTGACGCTGTCCTGTTTCTGCCCTTGTCTGTTAGTGATAGGCCAGATCCTGCAGTTTCTGGAGGTGTCGATTCTGCTTTGAACGTGGAGAAAATTGCTACTGCTGAAAATAATGGTCATCTTCAAGTAGACGTCACTATGAACTTAGCTTCTTTTAAATTTCAACCATCAACATCAGCTCTTTTAGATTCGTTAGCAACATGTAAGGAAGGTCCAGTAGCTTCCACATCTGCTGGAACTATTTTTTGTGCCAATAGTCAAGCTATAGCATTGCCTTCTGTGGTACGACTACTTCCTAAAGCCGGACCACGCAGCCAGAGGAAACGCGGGAGAAAACAGGGCAAAACACGTATTTTGACCGATACACCACAAAAACTGGCTATTGACCTGGCAGAACAAAAGAAAAAGAAAAAAGGAGAACCAAAGTCTAAATTGATTGCAGCCATATCAAAAAATAAAACTGTAAAAACTTTATTTTCGAATTCAAATGAAAACATTGATGATACTTTCTGTCTTGTGTGTGGCGAACCATATTCAAATACTAGATCAAGGGAAACTTGGGTTCAGTGTGTAGACTGTAAATTGTTGGCCCATGAAGAATGTACAAATGGTACTCCTGCTTTTGTTTGTCAAAATTGTTTAGAGTGATTAAAAAAAAAAATCTTTTTTTAGTTTGTTTCCTTACTCTTTTGTATTTGTTTACTTTATCTTTTGTGTTTGTTTACCTGTTTACCTAATCTTTTGTGTTTGTTTACCTTATCTTTTGTATTTATTTGCTTAATTAGTTTTTTAAAGCTTTATTTTCAAGTCTTATTAAATGTATCAACTTGCCCCATGGTTATATCAAATTGCCCCAGCATGGGGTAGGTTAATACACAAATCTTTACCCAATTTTTTGTGCTGTATTTATTTCAATTATGTTCTAATCAATAGAATTGTGGTACTAAAATATGCTGGATACTTAGTATAACATATACAAGTTATTATTTCCACTCTAAATATATATATATATATATATATATATATATATATATATATATATATATATATATATATATATATATATATATATATATATATATATATATATACATATATATATATATATATATATATATATATATATATATATATATATATATATATATATATATATATATATATATAAATACATATATATATATATACATATAATATATATATATATATAATTTATATATATATATATAAATATATATACACTACCGTGCAAAAATCTCCGCTCATGTGTAATATTTGCAAGGAACAGTAAATGCAATACATTTTAGGATGATTTTAAATATATAAAAAGAATAAAATGTTAATATAAAAAGTTGATGAGGCCAAATCATAATTTTGCATACTTTTTCCTTTTCTTTTTGTTTTAAATAATTTTGTTTACCTTTGTTTTGTTGAGTTCTGCTGCTAAAAACATGGCAGAAATTTTTCTATATGAATAACCTTTTTCACGTAAAATACATATAAAGTTCTTCAGTATTCTTTATTAAATTTAAAACTGCACAAAAGTTTTAACCAAAATATTTTTTGTAAGCTTAGGTTTGACAGTAGCATGATACTTTCCGGCATGGTAAGGATGTTTTCAGTAATTTTAATTGGTTGCTTTTAATAGACTTATGTTTATATTTATACTTGAAAATGGCATTAGTGTGCGCATTTAATGTCTTGAATTTAATAAAGAATTTGAGAAATGGTGAAAGTAAACAAAGAATATTGTGAAGAACTTCGTGGCAAGATATGTATTTTACGTGAAGAAGGTTATTCATATAGAAAAATTGCTTCCAGGTTAAAAATATCCGAATCAGGTGTGAGAT
>NC_088925.1:47157500-47160000 GCF_038396675.1 Hydra vulgaris
TTGAACTGAAGTTACGAGCCCATAGCGATTTTTTAAGACGAATAAGAGATAATAGTTCTTTTGTCATCCATAATTGTTTTTTGGGGGATGGTTTGTTTGGCATACGAGGGATAAATTGAAGACAACATTTATTGTATTTGTTGAGCCAAAGTTGGTAACATTGTTCTACATTTAAGTCTTTAAAAATAGACGACCAGTCAACATTATTGAATTCTTTGTTGATTTTTTCGTAGTTACCATGCTTGTATATAAGTTTAGAGCTATTGAAACGTGATAATTTTATGCTGGAAGCCAGTTTGTAATGCCAGGTGATAGTGCAATGATATTGATCAGACAAACCGAGTGGAGAACCAATTTTGATTTCGCTAGCACGATATGAAGAGTCACATATGATGAGATCAAGAGACTTTGTCATAGGGCAATTAGCAGGTTTGATAGTAGGGACAGTGACGATTTGGTGAAGATGACAATCTTGAAAAAGAGAGACAAATGAAGAACTGAGACCAATTTTACTAGAGGAAAAAACTGAGTTGATAGTCCAAGTAATCTCTGGGAAATTGAAGTCACCAGCAATGATGATCCCGTTGTATTTTTTAGTCGATATTAAAGTTTTGGCATGGAAAATAGCACTTGAAATCTCTGAGAAGGCTTCAATATCGGAGGATGAAGGTCTATAAATGCAGCCTAGGATCATAGATTCATTCAAAAGCTTTAGTTCAAACCATAATTGTTCTGAATAGTAAGGAATAAAATCTTTGTGTAGTAGGGATTCCTCTATTTTGTTTGAGATGATTTTACTATTTATGTATATAGCTACACCTCCTCCGATTTGGTTGCGACGGTCTGAACGATAGAGGTTGTAGTTCTGAAGAGAGGGAGTTGATTGGTCATTGAACCATGTCTCTGTGATAAAAATAATGTCAAAAGAATTGTTTTCTGCAAGTAAGGACAGTTCGATGAGTTTTATTGGATTGAGGGAGGTTGCATTGGTGTAGGAGCACGAAAGATGAGATAATTTGATGGAAGAGCTGGCCTTGTTAAAGAATGTTGAACTTGTGAGATGTTGAGAGCGACTGAATGGCTTCAGCAGCTAATTTCCATTTAAGGAATGGATTCCTCTCTCTTCCATTGATGTTGACTGTTTTGGATGTGTCAATGCATTTGATTTTTTCGCTGCGGATAACAAATCGAAAGGATTTGTCAAGTAAATCTTTTGCCAATAGTTCTGCATTTTCTGTAGCACGCTTTTTGTTTAAGTTGTTGAATGTTTCTTGTTCGAGAGGTGTACGGTCTGGGCGAATGTAGACAGATTTTAATTCATCTATTGAGGCAAGTCGCTTTGCATTAGATAAGACATCATTGCAGTGCTCATTCGAGTCAAACTCAATAATGATCAATTCATTTGGTTCAGCTGCTATTGTAGTTAAATTGGTGTTGTTGTTGATCTTTTTTGTGAAATGCCCAACAACTTTAAAAGCAACATTATAGTTAAGTTTTTTTTAGCGTACTTTGAACTGAAATTAGCCTCTGATTATTGTCAAAAGATTTTGGAAGACCGACAACTATAGCTCTTTTTGATTTCGTTTCTACAATTTTAGCATTTTCATTGACTGCTGTGATAATTGCTTTATTGGCTTCTGAACCATGCTTGACTGCGCTTGCCCAGTTAAGAGTTGTGGTCAAGCTCGGAGATGGTGACTTTGGCTGTTGAAAAAGATTTGCTTTTAGAGTAATATTTTCAGTTTTAAGTACAGATACGCGGATGAGAAGCATGCTGACTGTGGCTATTAGTTTTGATATCGTAGCATCAAGCTTTTGAGAAGCAGCTGAATGGTTACTTTAACCAAGGCCTGGCCAGTTGGCTGCTAGAGCTGCAAGTTGGTAAGTTGAGTAAGGTGTGGTCATTATCATCAATGATTTACAAATTGCTCAATCTGATATTTTATATTTGATAAAAGGGCTACCACTCTGAATAACAGTGGATTACCTCTTGGTTGAGAACTTATTACACGTCATTTATTTATTACAAGTAAAGTTGTCAATAAATAAATGACTAACTAGTGTGAAAACTCAAAGACAATGCTCATCTGAAGAATTTTTTCACTGCCCAATAGATGACACTTATTATATATATATTCTTGTAACATTAACATAACAAACATATGCTTGCAAAAAGTATAAAACTAAGTTTTGTATTTAATAAGCAAATTTTTAATGAATATTCAGATAAGTTGTGCAAAAAATAAAAGCTCTCTTAAAAAGCGGTTTAGAGGACTAGCTCCCCTAAAACAAACATGCCGCTCGCATGGCTTGCCATAATTGTTTTAGGGGAGCTAGTCTCCGTTCTTGCACTTATTTACTCACGCAAAGGCCTACATATATATATATATATATATATATATATATATATATATATATATATATATATATATATATATATATATATATATATATATATATATATATATATATATATATATAAATATATATATATATATAT